>NC_057765.1:2360071-2667826 GCF_010389155.1 Erigeron canadensis | reverse complement strand
CCCTTATGTCATCTCATTTTGAAATGAGTATGATGGGAGAATTAACCTTCTCTCTTGGTTTGCAAATACGTCAGCTCGCTGATGGTATTTTTATCAACCAGGAAAAATATATTCGAGACATGTTGGCTAAGTTTGATATGTCTGATATTTCTCCAAAGCCAACTCTCATGTCTCCTCCCAATAATCTCCATGCTGATCCTGATGGTAAGCATGTGAACCCCACTCACTATCGTGGGATGATTGGCTCGCTAATGTATCTTACAGCGAGTCGTCCTGATATCATGTTTGCCATTTGCTTATGTGCAAGATATCAAGCATCTCCTAGAGAATCTCATCTTCTTGCTGTTAAGTGAATCTTCAAATACCTGAAGGGTACCATGACCTTAGGTCTTTGGTATCCCAAGGAGTCCAATTTTGATCTTGTTGCTTACTCTGATTCTGACTATGCTGGCTGCATGTTAGATCGTAAGAGTACCAGTGGAGGATGTCAACTGTTGGGGGGGGGGAGGTTAACTAGTTGGTCTAGTAAGAAACAACATACAGTGTCCATCTCCACTGCTGAAGCAGAATATGTGTCGGCAGCGAGTTGTTGTGCACAAGTCCTCTGGATGAAACACCAACTCGCTGAGTATGACTTAGACTACACTAAGATCCCCATTATGTGTGACAATACAAGTGCAATTGCTATCACACATAATCCTGTTCAACATTCCAAAACCAAACACATAGACATTAGGTATCATTTCATACGTGACCATGTCATGAAAAGGGATGTTAAAATTTATTTTATTCCCACTGATGATCAACTCGTTGACATCTTCACAAAACCCTTAGATGAAAAGAGATTTAAAGATCTTGTCAGTAGGTTGGGGATGTTGAATGGTGACTCAGCTATTTAACTTACACATCACTTGTAAGTCAGCAAGTTTAAGTTTGTCTTGCTTGCTAAACAAAATAAAGGCAATGGAAAGCCAAAAGTTTCCATCTAGTCCAATAGCAAACGGTTATTGGTAAAGACTTCTAAAATCCGTTTATCCCTGTTGCTTTGGAAAAAAGCAAAATAAAGGCAATGGAAAGCCAAAAGTTTCCATCTAGTCCAATAGCAAACGGTTATTGGTGAAGACTCCTAAAATCCGTTTATCCCTGTTGCTTTGGGAAAAAGCAAAATAAAGGCAATGGAAAAAAGTTTCCATCTAGTCCAATAGCAAAGACTCCTAAAATCCGTTGATGGCTGACAATTTGCCAAAAATTGTATCTCAGCGACCTTATGTGTGTCATATGCTCGCTGATATCCAATATAAAATATGTCCTTATCGATAGGTTCGCTGAGACATGTTCTATTTAGATAAAATAAAACATATTAAATAAAACATAGGACTAGATCTGAAACTCACTATTTCGGATGTAACTATGTTGACAACGTGGCAGTCTTTTGTGCCACATATTATACACTTTTACAAAAAAGTTACCCACTTGTTTTACTCAAGTACGTCATCTGTCCACTTGAGACTGTGACTGTGTCTCTGTTGGTCTGTTTCTGTCAGACGCATACGGCGCACACTCAAGTATTTTGTAAATATTTTTTTTTCAAAACGTTACTCACAAAGTGTTTTATATATAAATATATATAGGTTTACAGTTGTTAAGCAACTGTAGATGTTGAAAATGAGGAGAGAGAAAAACTCTCTTTTGTCTTTTCGTTTCTGACCAATCACATTCCTTCACCACACCCTATATATACAAACTTATACCCATACTTTCATTCTCACGCTTTCTTTCAACTATTCATCTTCTTTCCAACTTTCAGAATCTCTCAAAAAATTATTCATCTTTTCTAAATCTTAATCTTTACATTCTTCGTTCTTTGCATCTTCACATCTCTTTACTAAAAGCAAAAATGGCTTCATCTTCTGAAACTCCAGCTGCTTCCGCCGCCACTCAGAAATCTTATCTAAATTCCTCTTCCTTTTCTCCATCTTCTAATATCGTAAAATCTTCTAAGATCTCTTTCAATGCTTCTGAGATGGTTGATAAGCCTAATAACCATCTCGGCTCGTCTGACGTACCGAAAGGTACAAAAGGATATAAGCTAATGCTGGATTTCATCCATGCATCTCCTGCCAGTCAATGTATAATGGCTGATCCTGAGAAGATCTTTGTGCATCTTCTAAGAGAATTCTGGTGGACTTGTAACTATGATGATGAAACTAAGTCCATCAGTGGTACAGTTAGGGAAGGGACAAAAACCATCACTATCACTCCGGCGTCCCTTCGCCAAACGTTAGGGTTTCCTCAAGAAACCAGTGAAAACAACTTTGTGGAGCCTGCTACTGAAAGTGAATGGAAAGCATGGCTGCCGTCGATTGGGTTTAACTACAATCTAAAGAACCCTCCATCCACAATCTCCAACAATCCTCTCAAGCAAAATCTTCCAGGGATCTGGAGAGTTCTTTTTACCCATGTAATTCAGTGTATGGGTGGAAATTCTGGGTCTTACAATCAGGCATCCACTACTTCAATGCTTATGATTCATGCGCTCGCAGAAGGGAGGTTTGTTGATTATGGGCTGATGATCTTCAACGACATGAAGAACAAGATCTCCATGAACAATAGGTCACATACAGTGCCTTTTGTTAGACTATTCTCAGTAATTTTCAAGGAAGCACTTGGTGATGCCTACTCGCTGCCAGAAGCTTCAACAATCCCAATTGCAAGGGTTGGGAACAACCTATACAAGCAGCCAGCTGAACATCTTGTTGCAAGGCTCACCTCACACATGAAAGAGGTATTATTTTCCTTAAACTCCTCTCTATACCCCAAAGACAGCGACTGGGAGGTAGCACTTCTTTCTGATGAAGTGGCTGATACGGTCGCTGTGGATGCCCAAATGCCTTCCGAGGCTGGTTCGCTGGAAAACCCCCCAGCGACCTCCAAAGCCTCCAAACAAGCCAAAAGAAAATCTAAGGCAGCATCCCCAACTAAAAATATTCAATCTTCACCCTCCACTGTCGTCCCAAAACGAAAGCGGAGTGATACAAAGGGCAAACCAAAGGTTAGGATGTCCTCTACGCCCAAGGACAATAGTACCCAAACCACCCCATCAGCAGCCTCCCAACAGGCTGTTGACGAGTTAAATGGGAGCAGCAAGCAACCACCTCAAATTTCTGTAGGAGAGGTTGGTGAAGATATTGGGTCACCCCAACCCACTAGAGGTCTAAGTCCAAATCCACCCCAAATAAATATTCCCCCTTCTTCTCAAATACCCTCTGAGTCATTGACAGCAGCCAGATCACAGGTGATGCTAGAGTCAACACCCTCTACGGCCAATGATACCTTGGTGGAACAACACACTGAGGTTGAGGCACCAGGTTCCCTTAACCCTCAATCTACTTCTGTCTTGGAAACTGCAGTGAGTTCGACCCATTAAATAACTGCAGTGGAACAACACACTGAGGTTGAGGCACCAGGTCGAGACATATATTTTTGGTAATCTTACAGATGAAGAAGCTGGCAGTGAGTTCGACCCATTAAATGATGAAGCCGAAATCACACTCGCTGCTGCCGAAGAAAGTGAGGAAGATGTTGTTAGTGGGTTTTTGGCTGAAGACTTGGGATATGTGCTTATCTCTTCTCCCAATCATTTTGATGATATTCTTGATGACATGCCACCTCCTCCAAGATTCTCTCCAAAGCCCACTGCTAAGTTTGAACTTGATGGTCACTTTGTAGAATTTGAACTCAAATTAGACGATGCTGAGCTTCAAAAGAGAATTATGATGTGCAAAATTGTGAAAATGAAGCCTGCAGTATATGTTGAAGCTGAGGAGGTGGATGATGAAATAATAATGGAAGTGCCACCACTACATCATCCTGACTTCTTTGGCCTTCCTTGTAGCAAATACCCAGTGTCACTGAAGAACTTGAAAGTGCCTTCTCCACAAGAAGCGACTACTGCCTTCACTGCTATCAACTTGCCTGGTTTGGACTATGTGGAAACGTACCAGCTGCAAGAAATCTTAAGAAGGGTGCAAGTATGCCAAAGTCAAGGAAATAGACATGGATACTTATATGCATGGTTTGTTGACAAAGTAGCTAAGCTAAACCTAGGGGCTTGAGCGAAGTTTGGTGAGTTGGTCGCTGGGAATGATATTTTGCAAGATGAGCTAGCTGAACTTAAGGACAACATATTTGGAATCAAGAAGGCTCATCGTGCAAGCGAGCTAACTCATGAGCGCCTTCTTCGTCAAAATCAAACTTTACTTGATGCCAGCATGAAACGGGTTAGCACCTCAAACTCTTCTATCTCAGCTTCTCTTGAAAAGTTAAAGGATGAGTTCCTAAAATCTAACTTGGCCACTGAAGTTCCTGGTCTTGTTTCTTCACTTCATCAACTTTCTCAATCAAACATTCTCTTCACCGCCCATTTGAATCAACTAAATCACACCGTCTCTACTTTTTCCAAGCATCAAGATGATTTTCTAACCACTCTCACCCAAGAAATCTCTTCTCTCAAATCACAATCTTCCTCTGCTGCCACTTCTGATGATCGAACGTCCAAACTAGAAACAGAAGTTGGTGAACTGAAAGGCATGATGCATGAGATGTTGGGCCTCCTTAAAACAAAAATGGAAGCCGTTGATGCCTCCGCTGCTTCCAAGGGGGAGAAAACAGCTGGGGAGGTCCCAACTGACAAAATTCAGGCTGAAAATGCTCCCCTTGGTTCCCAAAGTATTGAAACTGAAGCAAATGTTGAGGGGGAGCAAACAAAAGAAAGAAAAAATGATGAAGCAGAGAAGGTTGATGTTGAGGGGAAGAAAGTAAATGAAGAAGTTGTTAAGAAGACGGCTGAGGAGGTGCCAGCTGGTCTTACTGAAGTTGCTTCAAAGCCTGCTGAAGTTGTGCCAGCGAGGCCAATCAATGTATCTTCTTTTAAACCAACCCCTGAGTTCCATGCTGCTCTTGAAAAGAGATTTGCTGAAAAAGGTAAAGCAGTCATGGTTTCTCAAAGCAAGCTACCCAAACCTCGTCAACAAGAAAAATTGATGTTTGGAGCCTTTCCAAAATCAACAACTGCCTCTACTGATCTTTCTCCAGAAGAAATTGTGGCTCAACATGAAATACTAAGCAAAAAGAAAGAAGAAGAGTTGTCAGCTAAGTTCATCAGTGAGCAGATTATCAATGAAGAATTGAAAGGCGCTGATGAAGAAACGAGAAAATTGGGTTTGGCTGCTCTCAAGAGGAACGAGGAGCAATTCTTTGCTAATAAAGCTAAAACCTTGGAGGAGAGTCAGGCAGCTTATCTCAAGACAAGAGAGATCAGACAAAGAGAAGAAGAAATTCTCAAGGTAACTCCTACTCTCACTCAGCAGGGCATGAACTTATGTATTCAAAGAAGAGGAATGCCCAAGCTGTTCAATCTGAAGAATGTCAAACCTTCTACACTTGGGCCAACTGAGTGGATCGAGATTTTCAAGCTGATCAAAGATAAGAAGACACCACAATATGATCCTCTACTCAAGATGGCTGGAGAGCAGATCAAAGACATTAGAAGCAAAGAACGAAAATACAAAGTGAAAGATTCTTTGCTCAGCTCTGCCAGACATCCTTATCCTCCTCCTCCTCCCCAGCAACCAAGAAGTGGCACCAAGAGGACAGCTGCTGGTCAAGCAGTCTCTCAGCTCCCTTCTATTCTCAGAGCTGTCCCGAAAGCAAACATTGAAGAAGAGCCACTTCTCAACTTAAAAATGCCATCAAGAACTCTTTTTGTTGATGGAGAGTATGATGAAAAGCTGGGAGGATTGTGTTTCTGTAATGTTCATGGTCATGAACTGTTCTTTCGAACAAATGAAATTAGCATTGCTTCCTCGGCATTTCTGGTAAAGATTAGGAAATACTGCATCATGTCTTCTAACAATCAAGAGTTTGTGAAGCTGATTGATAGAGAACTGCTGAAGCCAGAAAGACAAAATGATGCTGAATTAATTAAGGCCAATGAAGAATGCATGTGGGAATAGATTGTTTATAAAATTGTAATGTTGATATCTTATAACATGTTTGTCATATATATATAAAATCAACATTATACCAAAGATGTCTTGTCAAATATCTGTTATTACAAACCTTCTATTCAGCTGAGTCTCCTTAGCGAATAGGGGGAGATTGTTGGATCAGGGATTCGCTGAGGGACTCAGCGAGTGACTCATTCAGCGAGCTCTCGGCGAGCACACATATCAGCGAGCACATATATCTGCAAGCATGATCTATCTTCAAAGTCTAAAGGATATGTTCAATGACTCATCGTCCAGTATTTGTAAGTCAAATATGAGCGGGAATTTGAAGAATAGAAGAATGGTCCCAAGGACACGTGTTGAAAGATCAAGATGAAGACATGTGACCTTGTACTACTTCGGTGCAATGGAGTTTCTCTTTCATACCGTTTTTGGAAACAAACAAGATGAAGGAAAGAGACCTCTGCAGATCTGAATGATCCACCAATAGATAGTTGACAACCTTCATGTGTCAACATCTACTAGGGTAGTCATGTGATTCCTTATCTGCCTATAAAAGGAATCACTTGACCTAGCCACCATTGGTGGGTGTGTTCCACAGTTTTTACTTTATTCTCTTTAGTTATGTGTTAAGTTTTTGTGTGTTCAAAAACTTAACATATTTTTCTGTTTATTGTTGTTGATAAACAACCATCCATGTTTTCATCGTTTAGTTTGAAATACATATAACTAAACAAAGTTCTTTATTTCTCGTCTCTATTCTTGTTATTTCATATTTGTATTACAAGTTAGTTAATCAAACACAAGTAGTGCATTCGAGGACCAACATACCCATTGCCTGTACAAAATATTTCACCTGAAAGAGGTATCACATGGTTTTTGGACATGAAGGCTGCTTCAGAGCTCAAATAAAATAACAGGCTCATGACATGGTACTATCTTTTTTATACATCAATAAGAGATTATTGCATCATCTCACAAACTTCCTTGTTTGCTTTAATTTTATGTAATATGAAGTCACCAAACTGACCCACCACAGTTGGTTTTTGACTTTGACCTTGAGTTGTTTTTTGTATGTTCTATTTTACTACTTGCATATGTAACTTACTAACTTTTTATTTATAATGTTTAGTATTTAGAGGTGTAAGTAACTTGTACATTTTTGCTAGGGATAAATATCTTGGAATGTAACAAACTTTAGACGAATGTCTATAGTAGGAAATAACTAAAGTTGTGTATATTGTATGTAAACAACTTTAAAAAATGTTTATTGTATGTAAGAAAACATATGTGACAACCATATAGAGGTGTCACTTGTCTGATTTTAATTGGTTGAATACATTTTCTTACATACAATAAACATTATTTTCGAGTTGTTTACATAAAATACACACAACTTTAGTTATTTCCTACTATAGACATTCGTTCAAAGTTTGTTACATTCCAAGATACTTATCCCTTTTTGCTATTGTGTGAATGTAACTTTCATTTAGTTCATTGTATGTAACTAACTCGCTAAAGTGAACGATTAATGTAAAAGTGTATATGTGGCATACCATATGAGCTGCCACGTAGAAGTTTTTGATTGGTCAACGTAAAAATTTTACATTAATCGTTCAAATTTAGCGGGTTAGTTACATACAATGAATCAAATGAAAGTTACATTCACACTATAGGAAAAATGTAAAAGTTACTTACACTTCCAGATACTTAACCCTTATTTATATTACCAAACTATATAGGGTTAAATTCATACAAAGGTAACCTATTTACACGAATTTCCTATTAAAGGTAACCTATTTTGTTTTCGTCTATTTAAATGATCCTATTTTCAAAAAATTCCTAATAAAGGGTATCTCGTTAGTTTTTTGACAGACGAAACTCGTGAAGTGCCACATCATTGATGCCACGTCATTAGTTTTGCTGACTTGGCGTTTGACTTTGACCGGTAAAAGTCAAGTCAAGTGCCACGTCAAAGTCAAGTGCCACGTTAGCAAAATTGATGACATGGCATCGATGATGTGGCACTTAACGAGCTTAGTCTGTCAAAAACTAACGAGATACCCTTCATTAGAAATTTTTTGAAAATATAATCCTTTAAATAGACGAAAACAAAATAGATTACCTTTAATAGGAAATTCATATAAATAGGTTACTAATTTTTTCCAACTATATATGTTGATTGTTGTAAACCTTTTAGCACCTAGTGTAATTGCTCACTTTTGGGCTTTTTTGATTGAACTTTGCTGCTTAAAAAAGTTTTTTTTTTAATATGGAGTCAACCTTGTAAGTTTCTCTGGGTCCAAATAAGTCATGTTTTTTTTTGCACAGAACATTTAACTAGAATATTAAATGGCGTCATGCTATATGCGGAAACTAGCAAGATCGGTGGGTTCTTGATAGCCCGGTTGGGTAACCAGGGCTGCAAACGATTAAGTCAAAGCTCGAGTATTTTGTTTGTCTGATCTTTTGACAAGGTCATATTTTCCACCGGCCATCTTTGACATCCGAATTCTCAAAACTGGACCTGATAATAATACAATTATCCTACTTCATGAAATAACTCCCTTATAAATAGTAAACATGTCTCTGTAATTGTACACACGAATAAATACACTATACAATAGAGAACATACCATAACGTTATATCAACTTTACTATTAAAAATTACGTACAATATATGGATTACGTACAATATATGGATAATGGACTGATTATGTATATTTTCATTCCTTTTTATCATGATATTGATATTTTTGCATTTATTAGTTTTTCTTTCTACTTACAGAAATAAATCAGAGGATACTATACGCTAACATATTATTAGTTAGAATAGATTAAATTAAAATTAAAATATAAAATATAGGAAGTAGATGTCTACTATCTACATACGTAAAATGACATTTTAGTTTAAAGTATAAAAAATAAATATTAATTTTTAATTATACGTGGTACTAAATATTAAGATTTATTAATATAAACTAAAAAGAACATGTCGTTTAAATACTATGATCATATGTGCTGTTAATCCTGTTTTAGTATATTTGGTATAGTACATTTGGTACATATGTGAAAAACTAAATATACTCGAACGCTAGATAAGGGCCCTGAGTCGAGCCATTATGACTATTTATGCGTATAGTAAATGATAAATTTTTGAAAAAACTAATGGATGACTACGAATTATAGAATGATACATATAAAACTTTGAATACTTAGAAGTAAGCAAAGAAATTATCACAATGGCATTTGGCAATGGATGATATTAAATTTTTTTAAACTTTAATGCAATTTAAAGAGAAGAATAGATTGAATAAAATAATATATGTAGTATTGACTGCTTTTGTGCAAATAAAAACCCAAGATCATTGTGGTGCATCCTGCTTGCTCTCTAGATGGTTACATGTTATTGAAGAATCCGGCTCTCATATGGCTATCCGCTTATCGTCTCCAGAAACGCTCCCACCATGGAACATATATAGCCATCAATATAGTTTCAAATAAACCATTACATACCGTGTTCAATGTACTCTGATTTGCGATGCCATTAATATAGTTTCAAACTTGGAAATAAGAAGAAAAGAGAAGCAAATTTGGTTTTTTGAACTAAACTATATTGAAGCAGTAACCTAAGGACCAAACTAAACATGCCTAGTTAGTTGCCTGCACGATTCTAAATTTATACATTTAACAGTGTTTCTCCCTTGGTGAATGTACAATCCTTTGGATCACGATATCTAGAGCCAAATACCAATCCAACAAGCACTTTTTGGGGGGCGGTGTCGGGGATTGACAAGAAAGATCCGGTTTTGCAACTAGTATAAATTCTGGCATTGACAAGATTACATTTGTAATCTCAATGACCCAGACCAGCAAACTTATAAAGACTCGTCAAAGGCTTTGCTAAGCCAGAGACCAGGGCCAGGTCAATTAATTCATATGGTCGGTCCAAACCAACCTAGCCAAGGTGATATTAGTCTGTATATAACTCAACAGGTTCACACCTTTGATATCATATAGTACTGTCAATTTTCTGTCCTAGCAGGTAAATAGTATGTATAAACGATCACGGAAACCAAATAGATACTAAGACACATTATAAGCAACATAACGATCAAAAGAGAGCCATTAAAAATTAAGAAAACAAGCTTCTAAACCTCTGAACAGGTGGCAAAAGATAAGTTTAAGACACTACAATAAAGACGGTATAGGTCCCTAGTTCGACTATCGTCTCCAATAAAAGTCTTTATCAACCTTCCATTAGGAGAATTGGTCGACACCCTTTTATATTCACCGGGGTGAACCTTTACCCAAGGTAGAGACCACATTAAAAAAAATGTTAGATGTTTGCTACTAAGCAACGCAGAAAAGACCCCATATTATATACTACTACTAGCATAATAAGATAGATTTAGCTTAAACTTGATTTAGTCAAAAGCCCAGGCATTCTCCCTGCGGATCTTCTCTTCCTCCTCGGGGGTGAGTTCATTATTGAAATTGAAGAAGTTGAGAATTTCTCGTGGAGTCTTCCCCTTAATTAAGTCAGACACAGTATTGCATGTCAAGTCCAGCAAGCTCTTAATGTTGAGATAGTTAGCAGCCTGAAACCACCAAAATGAATCATAAAAACAAGGAAAACAACAGTGCATACAAACAAGAAAAAGAAAGATCAGTGATACAGTGAACCATATAGAGTAAACAAGAACCACAACATAGACACAACTACATATATCAACCAAATGACAAGCTGATATGAGCTAAATATCATTTGGGAGGTGACACCTACATTTAAAAACCACCAACCAATCCCAAACTTGGCCAAAGGTGGGATCGTAGCAGATCACTTTCAAAACACAATACCAAAAGTCGTCTAAAATACTATAAAAATTATAAGCCCCTACCAACCCGTTGACAATCAAGAAATCACACGACCTCAATAGAGGTACCCAAGTAAAAGAAACAACGCAAGCAATTAACTCACAAAAATCAACTCTAAACTTTGGCGGCGTATTCAATATAATGAACACACACTTATTACTTATATGACAACAAATGAGAAGCAGATAAGAACAATTGTTTCTAAATACAAAGAAACAGCCAATGAAACAAGAAAAAGTTTCATACTTCCCAAAGTGATGTTCAATCCTATCAGAACAAATGCAACAGTGGACGTTAACTCCTGTAATTTAAAACGCTCCCACATCTAGAATTAGCACAAACTAGACAACAATAGAGTCGAAACAAACATCATGACGATCATAACAAAACATTGTTTTATCCTTGTTCTACTTTTTATACCGGAAATCCAGGAAAATAGTTTTTTCAACAAAATGAGAGAAATCATAATACACATAATTACATTTCTCAAGTATCCATTTCTTTGCGTTCTCCTTTCTCAGGCTCTAACAAACATACGGGGCCATTTCTCTCTACCCAACAAAGGAGGTCTTTTCTCCAAACCAGACACGCCCTTGTATACTTTGTGGAGGTCATCCATATATAAAACATAGTTTCTCTCTAGTCTATACAAAATTTTCACTATACATACCTATACCAACCACCTAATAAAAAGTGACTAATCAGTAACCCAATCACATGCTATTTCATAACAAACAAACAGCATAATATATGATAGTCACAAACTCATTAAATCAAAACTGAGCACACACACATCACTGTTCCTACTACATTATTACATGTAAACATGCCCATTAGCCCACATATGTTCTGTGAATGACACCTTCATTTAAAAAAGCATTACCATATATATATATATATATATATGAAAAGGTTCAGGTGAAAACCATTTGAATTGAAAGAACCACAAGAACCTTTAAATTATACTTGATGTTCATACTTGAGTAGTATATGTGAACAAATTGGTGCAAATATGAATAGATCAAATTATACTTAATACTCCGTATTACATATGTTCATATGTGAAAGGTTTTCACATGAACCTTACCCTATATATATATATATATATATAATGCAAAGGTAACCAGCAAGGTTGGATAACTGGTTAACACCCCTACCCTTGCCTGCCAATGAAGGTCAGCCCCGCTGGTCAGAGGCACTCCCGGTTTTACCAAAGGTCCTAAGTTCGATCCCTATGGATGGCAAAACCTTGGGTGTTTCCCTTTGAATACTTGTAACGGATCATAGTCAACATCTCGTTGTCTAGGGTACGTGCAAGGCTTCACCATTATACCTATACGGTGAGGTTTCCCCGATGTGGTATACCAACTGAATGTTCGAAAAAAAAATACCCTTGAAACAGAGGTCTGGCCTTGCAAGGCTGGATGTCGTATTCTATCTTAAATAGAACCTGAAAGCAGCCTCTCTACACCGTCGTGGTAGGGGCAAGGTTGTCTACATCTTAACCTCCCTCATATCCATCGAGGTATATTGGGTGCTTACTTTATATATGTGCAAAGGTACATACATATTATAAAACAAGAAAACAATAACATTTAACCGCATTTTCAAAAACAATTCTCCACTATTTATATTGAGAATAACCTCTCATGTTCTATAAAAAAAAAAGAAACAAAAACTTAATGCGACTAGCCTAAACTTAAAACAAAGAAAAAAATCCCCAAGTTTTCACAACCAAGAAACAGCATAATAATCACAAATTATACACACCCAGATCACAAAACATTCATTAAATACTTTTAAAAAAAATAAAAAATCAATAAGTATATATATATAAAGAAATAAAGAGAAGAGAAATAAGGAAACCTGAATGAGGTCTAAAAGGGTATGCTTATCAACTTTAACAAACTCGGAATCAAAAGATTTCAGATCATCATCATCATCTCCAGAAGCCACGTCATCATCATTTGATTTTGATTGAAATTCAACATGCTTCTTGCAATAGTGAATGACTTTAGAAAGAATGTTGCTGGGAACATTTGATAAAGGAAGAGTAATACCAGAACAATCCTCTCCAAACATATCTTTTATTATACTAAATTCCATTGCAACACGTTCTTCCACTTCGAATATTTCTCCTTCTGAACTTTTCAATACTATCATCTTCTTCTTCTTCCCCTTCTTTGATTGATGATTTTTTTTTTAATTTTAATTATTGTATTTTGGATTTTTGGGGTAAAAAATGTCGGACTATATGAGGTTTCTCCCAATTTTATGACGTGGGATTTGGGTTTTTTTTTTTTTTATTTTTTTTCTTTTGGTCATTTAAGTTTGTAGGATTTTGCATAAACGAGTCTTTCTTTCTTCTTGTGGTTGGTTTATGGATTTCGATATTGGAATATTGGATACATCCTAAAACAAGGTTTTTTTGGTAGTCTAAACTATAAAATAGCTTTCTTTTGAAATTATTAATACTACTTTTTTTCATGTAAATATTCATAAGGGATAAGTATTTGTTGTTCAAAAATAATAATAAAAAAATAATAATAATAAAGGATAAGTACTTGATAATGTAATATAGTAATGAACTAATAAGATGTTTATTGTATTTAATAAACTTTCAAATCTTTGTTATTTGATGTACTCGGGCATATGTGACAACTATATAAGCTGCCACTTGTATGTTGTTGATAAGTCGGGTACGTCCAATA
Organism: Erigeron canadensis; assembly: GCF_010389155.1. Taxonomy (NCBI): domain Eukaryota; kingdom Viridiplantae; phylum Streptophyta; class Magnoliopsida; order Asterales; family Asteraceae; genus Erigeron; species Erigeron canadensis. The sequence goes on along the minus strand of NC_057765.1, from coordinate 2,654,229 downwards.
ACCGATATTTGAAAGTTAATTGCATACAATAAATATTTTAATAGTTCATTACACAACATAAACATTTATGTATAATTCATTACATTCTCATGTACTTATCCCTATTAACAATGATTACATTAAGTTTTTGGATTAAAAGGATAATCCCAATTAAATTGAATAAACATTATATTTTTTTTATAAAAGAAAAAAATTAGACTCATCGTGAGAAAATGTGGATGACATCAACTCATCCTTAACTCATCGTTGGAGAACGTGGATAACACGTCCTCCAGATCATGATTTAAAACAGATTATCTAAGACCACATTGTAACTAGTAGGAAAATCCACGGGCTCATACTACACCCAGGTTATTCATCAAACATCAAGAGAATGCATTTTTATTGAAATCTAATTATATAAATGTATAATAAAGAGGAGAAAGTCATTAGCATTCACAATTTCAGATGCACAAAGTCTTCTAAATTGCTCTATTAGAATTTAGACAAGGTTATCGTTGTATTTTATTTTTGAAAGTTGTGGATTATTCGTAGCAGAGGATCTAACATATATTGTCTTAACTGGGTCTACGTTAGAGAGCCGGTTTCACCTCCAATACCTTGTAGGAGGAGAAACTCTCAACTAAACTGCCTAATTGCACGACATTTAATTGAGAAGAAACCCTCAACTTTTGTGAAAATGTATTTTCCATGTCTGGAATTCGAGACAACTAAAATACAGTTTTTCTAATCATTTTTATCATATGTATGATGATCAGATGATGTACCTTTTGTAGAAACAAACAAAAAAAAGGAAGTTGAGCACTCGAGCCCATGTTAATGGATTGGGCTTCCAAGCAAATGAGTCCATATTTAAATTTTGAGGGAATTTTTTTAGCTGACTAATTTGTACTTTTAACATTTTTTTTTATATATAAAAAGTGATAAGTTGGCGCATTCTGAGACCTGAGTGCACGACTCAAAAACCATCCTAGCCTTAACCATTTTTTGTGGAATTCCATATATATATATTTTTTTTTCCATATGTGGGATTAAAAGTTCAACTTGCTCGTTATTAAAGTCATCAGTTAATTATTACCCACCTTAACCATTTAAACAAATTTTTTAATAAGTGAAAACAAACATTTTGTATAGATTATAAAGACATCTCTAATGGTGATTAATAGAAAACTTATTTTTAAAAAAACTTTTACAAAAGGTTAATACCATTGGATTAAATAATTTATTTAATCAATAGATTAAGAAACCTCAATATTTTAGCATAGACTTTTTTTCTTTTCTAGTCTTAAAATTATCACTGAAGTAATCATTTTTTAATAAGTTAATAATCTATACTCTTATATAAAGATTATTACCCCTTTCATTTTTAGAAATAGTTACTCAAATGTCACAGGGGAATTTACCAAATTGTCCCTTAATAAAAACCCACTATGGAAAGTGTTTTATAAATTACCAACTTTGTCCTTAATTAATTAATTTACACCATAAACTCTTATTTTAATACTTAACACTTTAAACCCTTATCTCCTAAAACTTTTCACTATCACAATTACATCAACCTACACTATTTGACACCGCCACCACTACCAACAGTACCATCACCGCCACCACTAGACCGTTTTTTACACTACAGCCGCGCGCATTACACGGATACCATACTCGTTATTTTATAAGTTAAACTTACCAGTATGATCTCCATGTTAATCTACAAACAGACAAGTTGTACTTGCTTGTCTAACCCTGGGTAACCCGACAATTTCATTCAAATTTGACACATCGTGTACTTTTATGGAAAGTAAACTACTCCTTCAATTCTATTTGAATTTGAGCAAACTACGTTAGACTAGTTTTTGCAATATTTTTTTTTTTGTTAATTAAAAAGTTATAATTTCAAAATTGAAAATTATTAACATGATATACCGGCGGTAATAATTGTGAATCAAAAGCTTTGTTTTACGCTAAATCACATTTCTATGTTTTTACAATGAACACTTCAAATTATCAATTTATTCTATTCTATATATTTTTCAATTCAATTATGAAAATCACAGTAATGAAAATAAATAAATAGACTTACTAAAATATAACTACACATAAAATATCTATAATCTATAATATTTTATAAAAAAAATAACACTTTATTTTTAAAAGTGTTAAAAAATATGTAATGTTGTTACTTAGTACTCCTTAAAATATTTTAACATACATTACTCCTTCACATTAATGATTAAATTACACTATCAATCTTTTTATCTTTTAAAATATCTTCATTAACCCTTTAAATCAATTATCTTTACATCAATTCTACACTACTCGATGTCGCCCCCACACCACACCGTCGTCGTCACGATCATCGTCGCATTGCGTGGATATCGTGTTAATTATCAATTATTTTTAGTGTAAGTTATTGTTAAGAGGTCTTGTGTTCAAGCCTTGGGGAAGACATAAAAAGTCACTTTATGAGAGTTTGACTTGAGTTTACCCAGATTCAAGTCTGAGGAGACATTTCTTCTTCGAGTGAGCTCTCTAGTGGACCCGGTTAAAACAACGTATGTTAAATCTCTCACTGTCGAATCACGACATAAAGTTTCCAGCGAAATTCACCATTTAAAAAAAATGTCGTTATCTTTTCAACCCTTCTAATTACTACCAAAAAAAATAAAAAATTTTCACCAATTATAAAAACTTACTTCTACTATATATATACGGACATTATGCTAGTTGATTTGTCCATTGTTCTCATACTTTACAACCGACTACTAAAATCATTCTTTACCAATTTATCAACCTCTCAAAGTCTCAATAGCACATCATTGTCTCACATTTCCATTAGCTTAGGTAATTATATATATTAACTAGCATTTTACCGTGCAATGCGGCGGTGTACGTGGCGGCGGCGGCGATGTGATGGTAGCGGCGGTGTGGTGTTGTAATTTATTTCATCAAAGGTATTATAGGTATTTTAAGTTGAGATGTTTAAATTAATAATAAAAGAGAAATAATTAACTACTTGTAATTTATTAAGGGTAGACTGGTCATTTTGCATGGGGACATTTTTATGAGAAAGAGTATTGAAAAGTGTTAGAAAAGAGAGTGTGATAACTTTTATAAAATATTAGAGATTAAACTCTCAGATGTGAGAATTTAGAGGTGACACATTAGTGTGCTCAAAATTTATAAACCTTAGCCCCAATTAGTGTGCTCAAAATTTATAAACCTTAGCCCCAATACAAATCTCACATTGTTGGCATTCATGTAGAAGGGAAGGCCATAACGGCTCCCAGAACACCACCGTGACATTAACTTTCTAAAAACGTGACGAGAACGAGAGATGAGCCGTGACAATCCGTCCAGAATTAAGTTGGGATGAGAACCCCTTATTATGAAAATTGTCTTAATATTTTTATCTAATTTGATTACCACAAGTCTTAGTGGTTGAGTAGTGATCTTTAGAACTTAGATTGTGTTAGGTTAATAGTTGATTTAGTGTTGATTACTTCAAACCTAATTCGATTAGTGAGCTTGGAAACCTGATGAGCACGTTCCACTGGTCCTATCAACTGACACTTTGTTTTCACTAATCAATTTAAGCTTCTTCAAGACACCGACCATTTATAGACGACGCATTTCAAGGGAATATATATGTATATTAACGTAAAACGTAGATGATCGATCTTTTCGTGAACGCAATCACATGGATGAATCTTTACATTACTATATATAGGCATTGTCTAGTCCCCATCATATATTGGACCCTCATACAAGCTAAATTACCTTAAAATTTTTGTACGTGAAATTCTTGCATATAAAAATTTATAGATTGATGTTTAGTGTAGTTACCTGTTACCTTTACAAAGGAAAAATGATAAAAGGGTCGTTGTAACTAAAAACTTATTACATGTTTAAGAACTAGTACACTATATATTAAAAAACCACGCATGAGAAATCAATACAATAAACCCTCAAGGCTTCTGACAAAAAATGGACGCCAAAATGAAATATACAAGAACACTCAAGTATCTACAAGATGACTTGACATATTCTTGACAGGCGCAGAAGACACTTGATAGATGTGCACTATCAAGCATTAGTTGCTTTTGTTGGACACTATACAATGGTTGACATGTGAATTCCACTTAAGCGTTAGCGAAAATATACTTGCCAATAAATAGAGCTGATCCTTCTACATGAAGCATTAGAAAGAGAAATGAGATAAAACACAAAAACTAACTCAAACATATGAATTCATATACGTCCCTCGAGTGAATTATATATATGAACTCATTAGCGACATGCCCCAGCGGGCAGTCTTAGATATCGAGTCTTTACTTTCTTGTGGGTTCAAGTGTTAGACTAGGATTAGTTTATTGGTCATTCAAATCAGTTTCTTAACTACAGAGTGCCTATGGTGAAAAATGAAGTGCGTCGCTTTGCAAGGTGACACGCCCATTTGGAGGGTTGTGGATCGATGAGATAGAAAATTGTCGTTCGACTTCACTTCAAAAATGTGTAAATGATACTTTAAATACAAAAAATTATCATCATCATGTGAGAATTTTCTCGATTTTTAACTAATTAGAGAACAAAAGCATTTTTTTAGCCATTGCTTATTGCTATATTATTGATGAATCAAATCCCCAAATTAACTTCTTTCATTCCTTTTAACCATTTATTTTACCACTTGGTAGCTAGTTTTTTCATTTTATGACTTTTTTTGATTTGGCAAGTAGCAAGTACTTCAAGGCTGCAGATCGATCTATCAAGTACATAGAGCTAGTACTATTAATTCATCATCGAAGTAATAAATTTAAATAAGTGGTGCGCCAGAGCTTGAGCCCACGGGCCAAGTTATGGCTACATATAAATGGCTAGTGTTTGACCCTATTCTTTGATTCTTTTCCATATTAGCTTAAGTGAAACTTGGAGAAGTCGTGGTCATTCATTTAGGTTGTGGTTTTAAGTCGCCATCGCGTTGTCATTGCCGTCAATTCCCTTTCATTTTACGATTTCATGATTACATGGAGGGGACAGTCACTACATAAAATATGTAAAGATTCTAAGAACGACTTTTTAATCCATAATTGATCCTGCAAATTTGCAAAAAAATAATCATCGTCATATATATACTCGTAAAGCATGTAGAGCGAAGTAATTGTACTACGATAAATCCAGAATTGTAAGTGACCTGTATCATAAGTTTTTAAACACTGGTCTATACAAAATATTGTTAACAACTAGATTGTTACAATTCTAAAAAAAAAAAAAAATGTTATTTTTATCGTTTTTCAGAGTTTTAACACTTTTGGGAGTTTTCATTTAATTGCACATATGAATCTTTATAAGTTAATCCTCCTAAGTTATCAGCTTAAAAATCCTCCTAATTAATCGGATGACATATGAAAAATCAGAGAGTGAGATTAGGAAAGAGAATTAATGGTATCCACATGTCACCATCTAAAGTTATTAAGAGGATTTTTAGGCTAATTTTTTAGGAGGATAAATCATTTTTCTTATAAGTTTTCTTGATATTGAAATTTTAAAAGTTCAGATATCAAACAACTACACGTTATTTCTATGCATTAGGAGACCTAGCTTGGTCTTAGATCAAGTGGCAGCATGGAGAGTAGTGACGGGGATGGCTCGATGAGTACTGTGAGGTCTCAGGTTTGAACCTTGACTTCTCGGGGTATTTCCTAGAACGGGGCTTTCAAGCGGTCAGTTTGCACCAAGGTTGCGTGAGTTTGTGTCGATTCACGCAATGTCCTGGATGGACCAAAGAACAAATTAAGTACTTTAATTAAATCTCTAATAAATACACATTACTATACTTTCATATTTATTATGTTAATAATGAATGCTTCTTCACCTATATATATAATATGGAAAGAGAATAAACAAGTAACATCTATCAGAATCATACAAGCCCTAGTTTAAAAAGTTAGCAAAGCAAAGACACAGGCTATACACTAAATATTTCTCTTTTTTGGTGATCATTGTGATGTCAAGCAGCAGCAATAGCAGCACCTGCACAGATGTTGCAGTAGTAACTTCTGAACAACTTTGTTACATACATTGCAACTTCTGCAATATTGTTCTTGCTGTACTCTTTTAATTCCTCTCTTTAATTATCTTTCTCCCTATATATGTATTCCTTTTTGTGTAATTTATGCATAGCTCGGATCTTTTTTTGATAGCACGCAAATGAGGAATGGTGACGATTAGATTCAATCATTTAGTACACTTGCATAGAGTAGTGGAGTCTAAAAAATTGACAAATCACAAGGAGATGAAATCTAGGACCACAATATCTGTTATGTGTTGTAAGAGTTGATCAATCCTTTGATCTATAATACTATGCTAACATCTTGGATATCTGATTATTATCACATAGTATTAAGTTTAGAGAGACGATTAAGCACCTTCCGTAACCTAGAAACAAACAAAGTTGATTAGTGCGTCTACTATGCGTCGCTTGTGGCTTTTTCTTGTATTTTCTTCTACTAGAAGTGATCAAAGGAGACACACGCACATGTAATGATGTACACACACAGAAACAAGTACTAGTTTCATATATCACTAGGATATGATGAACCATAAGCTATATTTTCAGTATGATAGTACTATCCTCTCACAATTCTGTATATGAAAGAATAAAGGCTTGTGTGCAAAAGCCCTGAGTTTGCATTTTATTCCCATATTTGACAATGGAACAAGAAAAAAAAGTTAGAAATGGGGATGAAATTTTCATATTGTTTATATCTTGAAATACGTGGATGAGACTTATTAACTTTATAATAGATGAGTTTAGTTACAAAAGTTGATCATATATAGAAAACATATCTCTGTCTTTCAAACTAGTACTAAACTGAAAACATTTGAATAATGAGTTTAGTTATTTGTTTTTTTTTTTTTTTGGTTTTATATAAATTTGTTGGGGTCATTTTTAATTTACTGATGAAATGGGTGTATAATGATGGATCCAGGTGAGTGTACCATGCAATAACTTGTTTGATACAGTGACAGTGAAATGTGGGAACTGCACCAATATGTGGCCTGTAAATGTGGGCATGGCTGCAGCTTTTCATCAATCTCTTTCAGCTGCTGGTTCCACTTCCACCTTTCAGGTTGCTGAATCTTCCTCTCATCATCAGGTGAGTGTGTCATATACATCTTGAAACCGACTTCCGTAGGCAAGCTATACAAATTTAGTCTATTAGGCACGTACAAATGCACGATAAAAGTTTCACTTTACATGTTCGGTATATGTTCTTTACAGCATTTTTGTTTGTGTGCTACTAAAGGAAGGCGAAACACCTTCCAAACATTAGTCGATCGTATCCCTGACCAACTTGATGGAACCTAAATTATTTGAAAGTGATTGAACACTAAAGTGATTGAAACTTATCACGAAAAGAGCGTATCTTCCTGAACCAAGACTTGAGAAATCATAAGGGAATAACCAAGTATTGCAACAGTAGGGAAATACCATAGAATGGAAGAGCCAAAGTACATACTTTAAATTTAAGCTGCTTTTCTTCAGTAATAAATGATCTTTGATTCTTAATTCTTTTCTATCTTGAAAGAAAGAAATATATGAAAGGATCCAATTAATTACAACTGTAAGATCTTGAGCTTAACGCTCTCATGTTTTTTTATATTTTTTCTTGAAAGGCAGAACGGATAGATAACTAGCACCCCCAATTTTGGTGTGCCCAAGCCATGTTCGAATCCTAGCAACGCCCTAAAGGATTTGTTCTCCCATGTGTAGAAGGCTCTTATGGTTTTCATCAATGCTTTTGAAAATATATAATAATTAGTTAATTAGTTCCTTAATTAAGAATTACCAACATTTCCCATAGGAACCAAAACCATTTTCTACTTATTTTTCCTGTCAAGTACTCGTGTTATCCGGCATATCCACAAGCTAGAGCTCAATAAACTCATTTAATTAGATGTTACCATAATAGTGTTGGCAAGAGAGAAATCAATATATATCCTTGGATTGCTAGTGGGACAAGTCCTATATATACAATATACAATCCTAAAATTAATCCAACATGTACATCTTGTGTATATGACTTTGAAACCTAGCTAAAGCCTTGATGCATCCGCCTAGTCAAGTTGATCACCCTTTAATTTGATGCTTAGTTTTATATATTCTTATTCTTTCAGCAAGCAGGACCCAACCTCATTGCACCAAATTTTACGGTTAACTTGGGATTATCGCAAGACTTCAACAACAAGATGCCAATGACCACGCGACCACACCCTCCTACAGTAGTTACTGATGCACCAGAGATGATCAACAACCGTCGTTAGTTCATTTCTTGCTTTACATTTTTCAAGATATATGCAAGTTTAATTAAATGATCAAATGTTTCAGCATCTTGTTCATTTACTTTAATTTGCAGTTCCGGAGAAGAGGCAACGCGTTCCTTCTTTGTATAATCGGTTCATAAAGTAATGATCTTGACCTATTCCCCTCTATCTTAGATTACATATGTACCAATATGAGTTCATTGATCGATCGGTTGTTTTTAAATGTGGAATCGGATTTTTAATTAGTACAGTTTGATAAAGTACATAAGAATCCTTTTTAATATTATTTGTCCCACTAAACTTGTCTACTTTTATATTTTCAAAGTCAAATTTTACGAATTTTGATAATAAAATATTTATTTCTGCGTTATGAAATATTTTATGAAAGTTATATGAATTGATTGATTTAGATGTTTGTTTCATTAGTATAATTAATTTCATCAACTATTATATAATACAAATAAAAATATTTATGGTCAAAAGTTTGACTTTGAAATTTTAAAAGTAAGACAAATTTAGCGGGATGGAGTACATATACGATGATATCGATCTCGACGATAAAGTATGAATAAAATGCAGAGAGGAGATTCAAAGGATCAAAGCGAACAATCCAGATATCAGCCATAAGGAAGCTTTTAGCAATGCTGCAAAAAACGTAAGCAAGTTAATTGGTTAACATTATTATTCTTAATCTTCTTAATTACAATATATAGAGTAATAGACATTTTATATACAGTGGGCACATTTTCCTCATATTCAATTTGGATTGATGATGGAGAATAACCACCACCAATCTAACCTTGATGAGGTATGTTCATCGATCTATGCTTAAATGATATAGATATTTCATTAATTACGTATATCAATTCATAGAATTTACATATGATCGTATGTATATATGCACATACATCTTTGTGTATATGTGAGCATCAATGGCATCAAATTAATTAAACCCAATATCATAATATTTATTAGGAAAGTAAGTGCTTGGCTAATATTTTCTTCATACATGCATGCAACATAATTATCAGGAGTTACGTTTTCCGGCAAATGATAAAGCTTGATTTGGAAGGTTTGCCTAAACAACGGGCATTTTATTTATAAATATATGTATGGACAAACTTGATACCATCTTTTTAATATGTAAAATTGCGATGCATGATGTGGCAGATTTTCTATGTATTTCTATTTTTCTATTGAAATGTGTGACTTATAACGGCGTGTGATTTGAAATATTATATATTCTAAGTTAGAGAAAAGTTATTTTGAGTCCAGCTTATTTTTAGTTTAATTTAAACTTATTGATTTTCTTTCATCTCCTTAAATCGCAACCACCTCCTATCACCACCCCCATCATCTCCGACCATCACCATGATTTTCGGGCGACAGCGACCACCGCCACGACGACTTACACATGTGTAAGTTAAAAATGATTCCGAGAAACAACCAGTGCGGTTCATTTTCTTTTTCTCTTACAACTTACACATGTGTAAAGTTATATGGACTAAAAATAACCCGCCCCTATTCAAGTTAAATACAATATATTTTACTCCCAATGTCGTTTTTTATGAATTTTGAGTCTCAGTACTTTCTTTGATGGTGTATGGAGAAGGTTGAGATGTAGATAAAATTAAAGCTTAACCCTATTAAAGGTAGAGAAGCTACTTCCAGACTCTACCAAATTAATGTAGAAAAAGGGATGATATCAAATTATATTATATACTTTATTATTAGAATAGCTTGTGAATAGTAACTCGGCCCGTGTTGGGAGCTACTCTCACCCCTATTTTAGTACAATATAATTAAATTTTTTTATATTTTAAAGGTATATTTGGAGTTTTACCCGTAAAAAAAAATAATAATAACTATAGTGAATACATACAAAACGTAAGATTAAAGTTATAAATTTGTCCATCGGGATAAATATTCTGGCACTGTATCTGGTAGTAGCAATTTATAGTTTGCTGTTAAAAAACACATATATTTAGGTAAACAAACTAATCACTAATTCGCGCAAATATTTTTTTTTACATTTTTGAAAATTAATTCTATAATACTATGATGTATTAATTTTTACTTGATTAACTCATTTTGTCACCGTAAATATATAATTAGTTAAATGAACTAAACAGTACATTTTATTGAGTATGTGGCAAATACATGTGTAAAACAAGAATATTTTTTAGTGTATTGTTCCACCATATTTTTCCTTTTCTGGTAAAAGAAATAATGTTTTGAAGATGGTTGTTAGTTGAACTATCACTATCGTGTATATACACATTTTGATAGATGGTTTTTTTTTTTGTGTGTGTGTGTGTCAGTGACATTATGTCTAGAAGGCTTTTGTTCAATGTACTCGTATGATAGATAGCGGTTAATATCAAACGTTCACGCTTTACATACATAGGTACTTGACGGGCCAAATTTTAACTTATGATTCCGTTTTAGCAAAAGAAAACTCTGGATTTTTGGTACAACTCTGTATCTATGTCTCTCGTATATATATATTAATATATGTAAATCTTTTTAAAAAATTAATTTTACTTCTAACCATACAAATATCCTTTAAATATCATTTCAATGGACGTCCAATGGCTATAAATGAAGCTTTAATTTTGCTGGCTAGGTCTCACCGAAAGTAATCTTCATGTCATTTCAATATGATGAGTTGCCAATGGAGTTGGTAGCCCATTAGTAAGGTTTTTGAGAGAATCTATTTGGGTTCGAATCTCACTTCTCACATTTGTGAGAGTGGATTAATAGGGTTTTTCGAGAGTCCTGGTGTCCAGACATACGTCTAATTTAAAGGTTCTTTACATCTCAACCTCCTCATACACTATTGAGGTATTGTGAAGTGGGTGCTACTTACTTACTCGGAATTGCGGGAATAAAGAATTTACCCCCATAAAACTCTTTCCTAGCTCTTTTGAAATATCACAATAACAATACTATACGCACAAGATAGATCAAAGGGATGAACCCAAAGGAAGTCCTATTAATTAACTGAATCTGGGTTAGATGCAACCCGTTATGATTGCGCATATATATTCCTTTATATGAGGAGACGTAACCTTCTGAACAATGTTTTTTAGGGTTTTAGAGGTTGGTTGTTGTAAAACAAGTATTAAAGTAAAACAAATAAGACAAGATCTTGACATTTAGATCATGGTAAAATTGATGCGCGAAGATTTACGAAACACAAGTATATATATTGATGCACAATGATTTTCATGATCCACGATGATTTTCAGTGAAAGAAAACCTATTGTTTTATTTGTTTTACTTCAATATTTATTTTATTTTACCTAGAACCTATAAAATACACATTAGAACCTTCTAACTTAACATACATAATTACATACAGTATTTATTTTATTTTACATAGAACTTTCTAACTTAACATACATAATTACATACAGTACTAGACTCTAAAATACATATACTTAAGACAATTTACACTTTTGACCTGTTAACTCTCAAACTTGGGTTGAATGAAGGCCAATAATGTAGGTTCCTCTTGCATTCGGGTCACATGGTCCGTTCATATATGTGACTTTGTGGTGTCATCTATGAATCCTTTACTTATGTCAACATTGCTACTTAAGTTGTCCTATAGTCGGTTCAACGTGATATTTTATTCGATCTAATGAAAGATTTTTTCCAATCTTTTTGTTTGGATGATCATAGATTAGCATAACTCTTTAGCACATCCGCACATTCTGTCTTTTTTCTTCTGCTTTCTTTTCTATCTTTTTCCCCATTCTCATTTCCATTTTTTGATGTCATCTCAAACCATATAAAGATCTTAATACTCGTAGTAAATTAGAATTTTGGCACGGCAGGCCTCATAAATGTCGAGCAAACGTAAAGAATTTTGATCCTTGAACCTCCCATTTTTTTGACGAAATTACTAGGTTCATAACTAATTTAGCGCGCATCCCTTCCGGGTATTTTTCATAAACAAGCAACACTAGTGAATTCATTCTGAAGATTATGTTTTCATAGCCGGGGGTGAGTCAGAAAATACAAGAATTCCATTTTCCTTCTTGTTCATCAATCGGAAATCATCGTTAGCTTTGGTAATTTGATTGTGCACGGATAAAAAGTGCCCACTGGTGCACATTCCACCCATTCACCTGATATGCCAATTTGCCATTATCATAGCCTCCTTACAAAGGTTGACTAAGTTATAATTTTAACCAAATCAGTACACCATGAGATAACTTGATCATAGTAGACCTAAAAGTAGAATATTAATAAAATTAAATTTGACTAGAGATTGGAGGGGTGTGCCAGGCCAAGGTGAAAGTGTAAGACCAAGGCGACACATGAAGAGCCCAACTAGCAAGCTAATCAAATGACCCTTCCCCCATAAAAAATAAGATTAATATCGAGTGAGCCGATGGCTCACATATCAGATATTAAACTGATAAGAACAGATACTACACTTGATCTTAGCCAAAAGGCCGAGAAAGGTATGCCTTCTGCATCTTTAGGCCCTTTGCTTTTATAACCATCTCCCCCTTACAATTTTACTTCCCACAGCCGATGTGGGATACACAACATTCAATTGGAGCATCCTTTTTTCACAGAGGACCAATATCATCATCACTCATGTTTTAAATTGAATTACGAATCAAGATAACAGATGGGGTCGCTTATCAAACTTTTGACATCCAATTTTCAAAATCATTTACCAAATAATTGTAATGGAAATGATATTCATTACTTCATGACCATAAAACCAAACATGACTTTTTTCAATAGTTTTGTATCCTATTTGGGTTATTAAAGAATCGTTTTTGCAAAAGGAAATGATAATTTACATAATTAAGTCGACCAATACTATACTTCGAATCATGATAGCTACTGAGAAAGAGTGTCATCATCAGACTAATACTGGGATTGTTCAAAGTGGCGATGCATCATCTGAATCGGGTTTTACTCAAATTCAAAATTGTATGTTTACCTTATGTAAATTAATGATGCATACTCTAAAGTGTCCGTTTGAGGTTAATGGAGTAAACTATAAAAGAGGGTGTTATCTTGCTTATGGGATATAACCGCGGTGGCCGGTGGTCTACATTAATTTGTTAAAATTCATTTTTAAACCTAGTTAATCAAAAGCAGTTAAGGTTTAGAAGAGCACAAGAGAAAACAATAAAATATTTGGAGCGGATTTCACTGTCCTCCATATATCTTGGGAAATTCTAAAATTTCTCATACGCGCTTGGAGTTTAGGGGGAAAAAAGAAAAGAAAAAGAAAAGGAATGTAGTTTGTAAAATCAGTTCGTCGCCGGTTAGGCAACGAGGCAAAGACAAGCATAGGTTGGTTCCTTCATGTATCGGCCACTAGTTTTCTTTTTTTTTTTTTTTTTTTTTTACGTAACTAGTAATTGGATAATAATAAAAATGAAGTGATGAGACATTTTTTTGGTAAGGGTATGTCATTTGAAGTTATTTTTGAAAGTGACGAGTGTAACTGATATGATAAAACTCATGAAAAGTGACGTGCGTCATCATTGGGGCCCTCTAATGTACACCGATGAAATGGAGACGTCGATACATAGCAAAGAAAAAAGTCAGCTACAACGGTTTTAATGGTCCACGACCATCGTTTCAAATGATGGCAGGGAATCAAACTGATTTTCAAGGAGCCCATTCTAATGTGACCAGAACTGATCATATGTAATGGACTTATTGACTCGATTCATAACATTCAAAGGTAGCAAACATGTGTTTGAAACAGTATGATACAGTAGAAAACCATTTTTTCCACTCCTTTTGTCCCCACATAACACATGATCATATTTTTTTTTTCTTTTGCATGAAAGAAGGCACTAGATTACATCAACTTACCTGCCCATTATTTTCCAATCATTCTGCATGAAAAAGAAACCTTACTAAGCATAATGAACTCTGTTACACGCTGTCAAAAAGCGTAGTTAAGCCCAATGAGATTCCATCGTAAAAAGTAATTAGTAATAAACATATTAGTTCATTAAGTTATATATCGACATTGGGGTTTCGTAACTTATGTGGGATTGAGTTGGCATACAACGTTGGATTTGCGTTTTGAAACTGTACTTATGATGTTCAATAAATCAGAATAACAAATTTGTAACAACATTCTAGTATGGTTTGATTCTGTTGTAATTAACCTGTTTTGTCGCGGGTATTATGATTGATAAGTTGACTCTTACGTAATTACTTAGATAACCTAAGCGAGGGTTGGTTTTTCAAACATAGAAACGAAAATTACCGAGTGTTTAAGTAAAAAGAAAATCTATAAGTACTCTGAAAACAAAAGAATTACTGTAGAAAGAATCTTTCTTTGTACTACCCTTGTCAAAATGTCAAGATTTTTTTCTTTACCTTTCTTCTCATGGCAATTTTTCTAACTCTTTATCCGCCTTTAATCATTGAAAAGATATTCCCAAAATGGCCTTTAATTAACTGCTGCCCATATAATGCTTTGCTAGGTACAAAGAGAGCCATATCAAACCAAACAAAAAAGTGCAAAATTAAACAAAAATGGAGAGATTGAAGAGCAGCCTAGATCAAACTGAACAAAAAGACACGTACAAGATAGCTTATATGATTCATTTCCTACTAGGTGCAGGCAATTTGCTTCCATGGAACACATTAATCACAGTTATAGATTATTTTGGTTATCTTTACCCCGAAAAACACGTAGAGAAAGTGTTTTCAGTAGCTTATATGAGTTCTTCGCTATTAGTTCTAGTTGTGATGATAACATGGAATGATTTGAGTAGAAAAGTTTCTTTTAGAGTTAAGATGAACTTTGGATTTACCATGTTTGTTATTTCTCTAATGGTAATTATGATAACCGACTGGGCTGGGAACATAAGCATGTTTTATGTGGTGGTTGCATTGGTTGTGATTTGCGGTTTAGCTGATGGGTTGATAGGAGGAAGCCTAATAGGGTCTGCAGGGAAGTTGCCAAAACAGTACATGCAAGCCGTGTTTGCTGGAACAGCTTCATCGGGTAAGGTTTCTTAGCAAGCATTAAAAATTTAACATGGTAAATCACTTGAATATGCTCTTTGTTTGTGTCATACAGCCCATGAGTGATTTAGGTGGCAAAACAGGAAGTTTGGGTAAACAGTCAAAGTGGGTAAATCTTTGTATGGGTCAGCGCACCATACTATTTGCCCAATTTTTTTCTCCCTTTTTTATAAGAATTCAGTTTTAAGGATATGATTACAAAACTTATATGCTTTCAATAATGATATAGTTTTCACTTTTCGGAATAAAATTGATTTGAAAGGTATATACTAAAGATACAGGTTGGGTGACCTTCAAGCAGTTAGACCACTCATTTTACGCTTAAGTTTTTCATTATAAATTTGTGTTCCATTAGAGATGAAACACGACCCGACTAATTCATTCAGAAGTAAATGGGTCAACACTACCCCTGATTTCCACTTCGATATACTCCAGCTAGTGGCGGAACCAGAAAATTTTGTTACGGGTAGCACAAATCTAGTTACGAGTCTATTCTTTTTTCGGTTCGTTTCGAACTTTAATAAACCTTTATGATTAACCTTCGTAACTATAAGAAATCAAACTCAAATGGTGGCTAGTGATCTATACACTATCGATTTTTGACCGTATACCATCAAATATGGTTTGTACAATACAGTAAAGTACATTTGGAGAGCAGATTTGGTGCTATATAACCAAAAAATAATGGTGTACAGGTCATCATCTTAATTATTCAATGAGTTCAAGAACTAAAAACAAAACGATCACAAAACTCAAGGAAATGAAGATTGAATTACTCTACTTAGGTGGTGAAAAAAATAAACAAGCAACAATATAGTATATTATTACGTGTTTGTAATTTTTAAAAAAATCTTATTTGTTAATCGATTGATCATGTTGTTTTTATATATACTATACCATATCTATTTATACTCCTAAAACTATCCTAAAATCCTAAATATACATATGTCAAAGTTTAAACATTAGTCTCTCCCAAAAAACATAAGTTTTTACTAAATGAGCTAGTCCACATTAACAAGTAATCTGGTTATTTTTGTTTCAGTCTTCCATTTTAATTAGACGGGTAGCATAAAATCATTAGACCGGTAGCACAAATGAAAAACCAAAAGTTATTGTAATTATTTTGCACTATATGGACAAAGTTGAGTGGTAGCCTACGCTACCCTTCCCTCACATGTGCTTCCGCATGTGACTCTATCATTTTAAATGTTCTAATTTGACTTTCTGATTCTTTTTTTTTCAACTTTGACTCTAAATATTTTTGAAAAAGTTTATTTTATATAACACTCAGTATGAATATATGAATGGATTGAGTTTTAAATGTAATTTTCATTGATATAACTTTTATCAACTACGAGTATTATATAATACAAACAAAGATATTTACGGTCAAAGTTAAAGTCAAAAACCTATAAAGTCAAACTAGGAAAATTAAAATAGGACGGGGAGTAAGAATTATAGATATTTTCATCATGCTCGTTAAGGTGAACTTCTTCTATTACTTATCTCTCAATAACTATAAACCAACCACTTAAATTCATTCTTGATTAAGGTACAACCGTTGGATGATAAAAGACAAATGATTTATGTCCATTAGATTAGTTTCTTAACTTTCCTTTTATGTACGTGAGTTATTTCCTTCCAATCAATTAGTTATTAATTATTATTTCATAATTCTACAAAATCTCATTCAATGGTCTTCATATATCCTACAACTAATAATTACGGTATCATTTTTTGTCTTCAAGGAATTTTTTTAATTCTAAGTTTTTTTTTCCTATGTCTTCTAATCCATAAAAAAATGTTAAACTATTTTTTACTTTGTTATTTTTTAGACTGTGTTTTTTCTTATGTTTATTAATATTACTAGCACGTTACCTGCGCAATGCGGCGGTGGTCGTGACAATGCCGTTGTAGTGGGGGGCCGAGTGTTGGTGGTGGAGACAGCGTCGAGTGGTGTAGACAATTGATGTAAATAGTTAATGAAAATATATTAAAGAATAAAGGATTGGTAGTATAAATTAATCATTAATGTTATGGGGTAGTGTATGTGGAAATATTTTTAAGGGGTGCTAAGTGAAAATATTACATATTTTCAACACTTCCATAAATAAAAGGGGCTATTTCTTTTATAATATAGTATAGATTATTATTATTTATTTTATTATTATTATTATTATTATTATTATTATTATTTATTTTATTTTTTTATATAATAATAACTTTTATTGAAAATTTCAAAAAATTACAAGAAATTAGTGGGGAGTCGCGATACTATCTGGGTCCCACCCTTCTAGCTATAGCAATAATAATGATAGTAATAATAATAATATTGAAAATTATTATTATTACTATTATTATAATTATTATTTTTATTATTATTTATGTATCAACTATCAATTTAATTATGGGTTATTTACTGAAATGGTACCTGGACTATCCACCATATTACTGTTTTCATACCTATAACTTTAAAATTACTCTCATCATACCCCAACTTATCAATTTTTCACTCGGACGATACCTAACTTGACGGGCGTCAGTTTAGCCGTTAAGTTGGGGTATGACTACCGTAAATTTTAAAGTTTTAGGTATGAAACCAGTAATATGGTGGATAGTCCAAATATCATTTATGTAATTATTATTATTATTATTATTATTATTATTATTATTATTATTATTATTATTATTATTATTATTTCTTGTAAATCCTATTAATTTCTAATGGAAGTGATGTTTTTATTATTATTATTATTATTATTATTATTATTATTATTATTATTATGGTTGTTGTTGTTTTAATTACACAAAGTATTATTCAGGAATAAATAATATTAAAAAGTAAATTGATATTTTTTGTAAATATTTACTTTTATTTTATAAAAGAATACTTTATTTTTATAAAAAATATTATAAATATTTAGTTTTTTTATTAAAAACTATTAATCAATCAAATTATAGATCCATGATAATTTTATTTATTTCATATTTATTTATTTTTTATTTAAAAATAATAAGTAAATCGGAAGCAGCATATTAATTTCATGTAAAACATTGATAAATGAACGTGAAGTCTTGAATGGATACCACCACATGGAGTTGATTAAATCTGTTTTGAGTTGATTCAAACCTTACATAGTTTTTACAGGTACTAATGCAATACAAGAAATTATGATATTCTTTCCGGTTCACCCCTTTAAAAAAGAAGATTGAAAAATATTTTTTATAAAAATAAAAACTTTGTGCTAAAAATGATCTTTTATAAAAGAAAATATTATTTTATTAAAAAATAGAATTTAAATAATAGTTTTTGAAATATTAATAGTTTTTAATAAAAAATTAAATATTTACAATAATTTTTTTATAAAATAAAGTATTCTTTTATAAAATAAATATAAATATTTACAAAAAAAAAATATCAATGTACTTTGTGTAATTAAAAAAAAAACAACAACAACAACAACAACCATAATAATAATAATAATAATAATAATAATAATAATAATAATAATAATAATAATTACATAAATGATATCTG
The DNA here is from genome assembly GCF_010389155.1 of Erigeron canadensis. Classification (NCBI taxonomy): domain Eukaryota; kingdom Viridiplantae; phylum Streptophyta; class Magnoliopsida; order Asterales; family Asteraceae; genus Erigeron; species Erigeron canadensis. The sequence goes on along the minus strand of NC_057765.1, from coordinate 2,635,343 downwards.
GACTATCCACCATATTATTGGTTTTATACCTAAAACTTTAAAATTTACGGTAGTCATACCCCAACTTAACGGCCAAACTGACACCCGTCAAGTCAGGTATCGTCCGAGTGAAAAATTGATAAGTTGGGGTATGATGAGAGTAATTTTAAAGTTATAGGTATGAAAACAGTAATATGGTGGATAGTCCAAGTACCATTTCAGTAAATAACCCTTAAATTATTAACCTTTTATGTTCTAGACTCATTTGATTCTTCAAACCTTTTTTATTATGAAAAAATGACACATCATGAAAAATCTTACATAGCTAGCTTTCATAATTGCCAAATATGCAAAAATATATCTTCTCTTAATTATATAGAAAGGTTTCATAAAAATCTTGCTATTATGTTACAGATCATCATCACGATAAATATGGGTAAATAATTATTTTTATGTTTTAATTTTGAACAACAAAATATGATTTAAATAAGAATAGCATACTCTATTAATTTTTCAATAATATTTCAATATATTGATTCGTATGATGTAGGATATATGATCAATTCACTATCTTGTATCCGTTGTATATATACGGTGTAAAAAAACCATTAGATAAGAATAATAATTAATGATGTATGAATTAATTAATCTATATTAGTTAGTTATATATTATGATCAAATATTGATCAAATATTGAGTTTTTACTTAAAGTTATATTTTTAGATCATTAGATCTTTGTGAATTTTCAAAATTAATAAATAGGAAAAAAGGATAAAGGAGGACATATTGTTCCTGGATTAACATTCGATTATTATCATCTCAACATGTAATGATTTTATTGAATAATCACGTGATTTAGATACCCTTAAGGATCGAATCCGTGCCTCTCAACTTTACATAAATTTATGCAAAAATATCACGACACTTTAAAAAAGAAGAATAAAATAACATAGTCAAATAATATATAAGTACATCATCAGAAAACAATTTTCAAAAAAAAAATAACAGTATATTTATTGACTTTAAGCCTTTATAAATTATATGAGCAAAAACTAAATCATTAATGCTATCTATTAATATATAAATATATTATTGTTTTTAAATTTAAATAAAATATTATCTTATCTATTCCAAGATAAGTATGAGATCCGTATTTTAGTTTGCTCTAAATAAAATTCACTCCTAATAATACACATGTTAAATTAACTATACAACCGCATTTTCATTTTTTATTTAACTATAATACACCATAATATTTTTTCACACAATTATATTTTAAATGGCTATCATAAAAATAATGGTAAAATTGACATCGAACAAATATGTATATGATGATGAGATTAGCTATTGTAATAGTGTTATTAAGATAAAATAAATAAGATAAGATTTGACCATTGAATCATTATAATATTGATGCACGACAATCTATAAAAAAAAAGATTAAATCTTTAAATAAAAGATTGTTTTATCGGTGATAGTATTCTTGTTTTAAATGAACCAGAACCATATAGTTATTATATATCTTTATAATTGTGTGTCATTTTAATTATTAATTTTTTTTTTAGTATTTAATGATTCTGGCATTGTAATTTAAACCTTATCGTGAAATTCACGTTGCTTTATTATTGAGTAGTTACATATTGTTGTTTGAACTTAGTAATTTAATTTTTGATTTTTTATAAAGAATAATATAATATGTTTCTTGAAAACTTTATTATTACACTGAATAGACATGCTTAATTTATATTTAATTGTATATCATCATTATACAAACCTATAACAAACATATCCTGTGAACTGTAGATAACAAAAACATTTTCAAATAATAATATCATTTTTCAACGGGATATATATATATATATATCTAACTTTACAATGTTATTATATAAAAATGTAACATACATATCCTAATAATCATCTTTGATACAAATATACTTTGGATGATAGTAACGTTATATTTTCAATTTCTTATTTATAACTATTAATTATCTTATTTTAATAATTGAATACATTTATCCCGCGTATTACGCGGGAAAATAATCTAGTATTTCCTATAGTTGAGTGGTCTAAATGAAACTTCTACACTAGTATAGTCTCATTCATAGAAATTTACCCCTACTTACCTCAATCTATACTTGTTCAGGGATACTGGTTTCGCTCTTGCGAATTATAACAAAGGCCTCACTCCCACACGATCTACAAGGCTTAAGAACAAGTTCCCATTTCTATTTCATAGTCAGCATAGCCATTCTAATGGTCTGCATAGTTTGTTGTAATCTATTATACAAGTTGCCAGTCATGGAATCACATTACAAGCTACTCCAACATGACCACCAAACCCCAACCACACGATTACGAGATGTTGCAAGAACAATTCAGTGGCCTGCACTTGGAGTATTCATCATATATACCGTAACACTATCCATTTTCCCTGGATTTTTAGCAGAAAATATCAAGTCAAAGATACTTAAAGATTGGTACCCTATAATGTTGATCACCACATATAACATTGCAGATTTTTTTGGTAAATCTTTCATTGTGATTTATACGTTAAAGAGTATTAGTAAGGCTACTTGGGGCTGTGTAGCAAGGTTGCTGTTTTATCCTCTATTTACAGCCTGCCTCCATGGACCTAATTGGCTTAGAAGTGAGAAATTTGTGGTATTACTGACTTTTATGCTGGGGTTCACCAACGGATATCTTACAAGTGTCATTATGATTCAGGCTCCTAAGTCAGTGTCACCTTTGGAAGCAGAAAGGGCTGCAATTGTGATGGCTTTGTTCTTAGGGTTCGGGTTGGTTTCAGGATCGGTTCTTGGTTGGTTCTGGATTATCTAGTTGCCTAAATGTATTGCATCCTTCATTATGTTAAAACCTATTCACTAGTTTGTTGATCAGAAACTATTTGCCCCCCCGCTATAAGAAGTACAGCATAAAAAGCAATTAGCAACTTACACCACAAATTTACCGTTAAAGTGGGAAATGGGTCAATTCGGGCTATGCTTTGTAATATGTATAATGGTAAACCAAAGGTAAACTGGCTAAAAGCCGGTCATAAATTTGCTAAAGTTCTACTTCGTATTATTTGTGTATGAAACTTCCTAAATCATAGTATAAATTTGCATATTATCTTGGTACAATTGTTATTAATTTATTTAAGTTTGCAGACCAAAAGTGTTTCTGGTCAACAAGACTCATTTTGACCCATTACCCAACTCCTCCACATTTTCCCTCCTTCAAGTATGGTTAGAATTCTTAATAGTTCACAAAAGAAAGACTAATATTTATGTGGTAAAAATGGATGCATCTAAATATCCTTATCTTTTAGGAACTGATTGTGTGATTCTAATGCGTAATATCACGATAACCGCTTAAAAAGGCACATATCCAAACGCCCCGTTAACCATGTCAACCCTACCAGTTCTATTTCGGAGAATGTGAGCCAACCGATGAATACAGATGTCACCACATCAAACTTTGAGCGAAAACTTAAGCATCTTTTTCATACCTTTAAACAAAACATGTCATAATCATTATGAGAATAATTGAAGTATAATACAATTACAATGTCAATGTCATTGACAGTTGCCACAAAAGTGAATTTACTCTTAGCAAGAAACTTCACTACACAATATAGAGACCATTCAATGTTTTGTCATTATTAGACTATTAGTATGCACACCATAGATACATGGAACCGTAGCTGCAACCAAAAGTCGTTGCCTCTGATTTCAGTGGTCCTATTAAACTAATTTCCACGGGTCATCGATTGTCTCACCACATGCATCAGAATAATAACTACAACATAAACTTTATTAATGATACTTAAAAGGGTTGTCTTTAAGCAAAATGCTCCAAGGCCACGCAAGTTTGTGAGGTTTGAAACAGAAGTCCTTTTCTACAGCCTTTAGTATGCTGTAGAAGGGTCGGGTAATGGTTCAAAGGGTTGTCTTGACTCAAGCCTAGACGTGGAAACATAAGTGTGGCGCATGGTCAAAGTGGTGCTCTGTTTAAAATGTTTTGGTATAAGTAGAGGGTAGGATTCAGTTGGGTTGACCAGCAAACACTTCTTGTCCGCTTATCATGGATAATTTAATTAGTTGATTAAGATAATAATAATAGTCTAGATCATGGAATTTTATAACGAGTTATGCATGAAAGATGATAGTGTTCCCATAATGACTCTATGTATTTGATAATATGACTATTAGCTAATTCAGGGGTGTTTGGTATTGCGATTACAAAACAAAATCTACATTTTCAAAATAGATTATGCGTTTTCAAAACTGCGTTTTGAAAAAGCATGTAGGTACATGCTTATCTAAAACTGCGTTTTCATAGCCAATAATCACTTTTTCATACAAACACTTAGATTATTTGCGTTTTACAAACGTAATAATCAGATAATCACTTTATAACGCAATCCCAAACACCCTCCCATTCAGACATTCCCCTTTTCGCTATAGATTTGGCTCATTTGATGTAAAACATAATCCATAGTTATGTAAATATCAGAAAAAGGATCTACTTCACACCGCAGAAGCGTATGTGTACAAATTTGTTCATAGTAAATTACTACATAATAATTGGGTTTGTTGCCAATTTCATTAGGCCACTTTACAAATAACAAAATACAACATAATTGAGTCAATAAAGATGAGATTTTACAGGTACTCAAGGACAGAAACTCTGCTCCATTACATGTTATTACAAGATTTGTTGCAAGTTCCCACTCAGTCCATACACACCACATGTTTTACAGTAAGATTCACAGAAGAATCCAAAAGCTACATGTTTACTACACTTGTTTGTATTCACATAAACAACCAAAAGCTAAATAAGTAGCAATAATATTTCATTGGAGTAGTTGCCTTTCAAGTTTCAAGACTAAATGGTATTAGCCCAATCAACTTAGTCAAATTTTATCAACATGCCTTTGGCCCTACAGTATTCGAGATGGCCTATCAACGAAGAGGCTCTGGGTTCTATTCCGGTAGACTAGGAAATAATCGGACAATAAACAGGAACAAATTGTTATGTGGTATTCATGGATCAACTAAACTACATATGTAAATAGATAATTACCAAGAAATTCAAATTAATGCATCAATTTATTACCTTTGCACATTCTACTTACAAAATTGACTGAATTTGGACATAAAAACTATAGCTTATTGATATCATATATTATCTAGAACTCTAAAATGACTGAATGGATTAAATAAGTACACGAACCAAGGAAACAAAGACGGGTCAGAAAGTTACTACTTAATTATCTGTTCTATAAAATAAAGGAATCATTCCTATGATGCTGCAGCAATTGGAAACTGTTGTGAAGCTTCATGTAAGAAACTCGGTGCTGGTTGATTCAGAGTTGAAACTTCTTCCTCGTCTTCTTCATCAGCATCCCAAAGAAAATGTGCGTAAGAAGTCATAACGTAACTTCATAAAATAACCAAATAAAATTCGGTCAGACAAAAAAATCAAAGTAGCTTAAGTTAATAATTACAATGAATTAAGGTAATTTATCTTACCAGTCGTCTGGAGAAGCTTTGACCGCTTGATCAAAGTAACTTTCTGCACGAGACGCATCCTTATGTGTCTCCCAAATCAAATCAGCATACATTGACAAAGCATTCCCATCACTAGAATTTGCCAATATTGCTCTACTGCAATACTCCTCGGCCTTCACAACATCACCTCGTACCTATTGGTGATAATCAATGATACCGCTAGTTAGCTTACAATTAGCAACCAACAAGAACTTTGAATCTAAATCTGGTAAATAGAGTATAACAAGTTAATACCATATGTTAACTATGTGCTTGAATCAAAATCCAAAGTCCTTTCGTGTTTTTTAACCTTGGTATATACAAGTTACTATACCTTCTATAGTTGTATGTGATAATACTTGCATTTTCATGCAATTATAAGTAACATTACACCAAAATACTACTTAATCAGATACTCTTTTTCAAATTATAATTACTAAAAATTTATAAGTAACAATACTTTTTTACCACACACAAATTATAGTTAGGAATTGAAACCATCACGTCTAGTGTCAAAGAGTCATGTTTTCTTATAAAAGGTCTCAGGTTCAAATCTTATCCTAGGCAATTATCCTGGGGTGGCCAGGCCGGGAAATGGCAGGAATTGAACCGGCCACAAGCAAAACGAAAAATACTCTGAAAAGGCCAGTTAGACTACTACATCAATTGCTCGTCATCCCCTGGTAACCCAAAAAGGAAAAACCTCATCTATTAATTACACATACCTCTTTTAAGTATTTCGCGTAATTTGCAAGAACCAACGAGTTATCTGGATTGGCTTCAATCATATTCTTATAATACACATCCGTCCCATTATCATCACTCCCATAATCATAACCGCCACTTCCATGACCACATATGTTTCGGCCACCAAAACCGCCACCATTTCCATCCATCAAAAACTGCATTCCACACCCATCATAACTTTCGGTCTCCTCCTCAGCTTTAACATCTTCTACTACATATATATTTGAAAGCACAGAAGAATTAACGCGTAAACTTTTACATCGAGATATCGTTTTAAGGTTTGTTAAATCGGTGTCTGATGAAGCTCTAGTGAGTGCAACTGTTGTACATGGTGACAATGGTTTGGAATTATGTTGTTGAAACCATGAATTTAGTGATGGGTTTGATGAACTTCTTAGTAGCATTTTTTTTTTATATTTGAAAAAATTTATAAATTTGGCTGGTTTTATAATTTTTTGATGAGAAAAAGAGAATGAGTGAGTGTGAGTATTTATAGGGGGATTTGAAGAACATTTTGACCAATTGTTATTGTACATTGATGATGGTACGCGGTTGTCGTTTTCAATATTGCAATTATTATGCATGGTTTCTAATGTTCAAAAAAAATTATGCATGGTGTCTTTCTTTTATTAGTTAGGGATATTGAAAGCGTAGTTGTTTGGGTTTGGGTCAATTGGTATTGTTTACGGGTCACTTGGTCAACCCGATTCGAAACTGACCCTTGCATGGTCTGCATGAATTTATGACCAAAGACGGTATCAGGAAAGAATTTCAAATAGGACAAACTTAAACAATTTATGAAAAATAAATCTAAAAGGGGGCAAAATGTTAAAAACCTATAAAAAAATTTTAAAAATTTATGAAAAATTTAAAAATACATGACAAAATTTAAATTTAGAGGGGGGCATTGGACCCCCTTCCCCCCCTTTAGTACCGCCCATGTACATGACGGATATGAATGTCTACGAGGACATGGATGCATGGAGGTCTGGAGGTGGGGCAAACAAGACCTCCGGTCGAGACATAATTTTGAGAGCGACACAAAATTTTTAAAATTTTTTGATGTGTATTATATATATATAAATATATATATATATTGAAAGGTGTGGATCATTTGCTCGCAACAGGGATCTAGCTTACGTTATTTTAACCGGGTCCGCGCTAGAGAGCTCCCTCACCCTCAATACCTAGTAGGAGGAGAAACTCCCAACTAAACCGCCTGATATTTAATTGGGATAAAACTCTGCCCCCTCTGCAGGACTCAAACCTGCTTCACTGAAGGATTTTATTGTGAAATTATTTTAAATGTTCTTCTCAAGTCTCGAACTCAAGACCTCCATCATATAAAGCTGGTGCTCAACCTCTCAGCTATGATAAGAATTTTTTGAGGTGTATTATATCATATAGATATAGATATATGTGATTCTAATAACAAGTTAATTTTAAAATTATTAATATACAATATTTTAGAAACTAAATATGTATATACGTACAAAGTTATGTCCTTACTAATAGGTTATACCAATTTACTTTAATTAATAATTAAACATCTAAATGAAATTTATAAGATAAAAAGTAAATCTTTTTGGCAGTTTTCCATCTATAAAGGATTCATATTATGTTCTAAAATACTAGAAGTAACATCAAAAAAATTTACTTTTACTCTTAGTTCTTAAATATATGATTCTGTTAATGATCTTTTCTTGATTAGTTATTATTACTTTTTATTTCGTGATCATATTTTGGTGATTTCTTTAGAATATAGTTTGATATTATTAAGATTTTCATTTGATTGAAAATCTTTTTATTTATTCATCTCCGACTTTAATATAAGTTTTAATTAGATCAAAACAATAAATAAATAAGAAATAACATTTTTATTGTTATAACGTCTAAATTATAAAAAAGAACTTTTGCTTATATAATTGGATTTCTAAGAGTATGGGGCATTTTTTTAAGGCTCGGACTGGGCACATAATTTCTCAGGGCCGCCACTGCATGGATGTATTCGTTACAAGCCACTAAAAGGCAAAACAGATGGTTGGTTTTGAATTTCATGGTTGAAAAATCAACCCTAACTCACAACCCATTAACCCAGACCAGTGGCAATTCCAAATTAATTCAAAGATGGGGCCCTATTAATCTTTTTTTACTTAAGGCTATAAGTTTTAAACTAGGTTTAATATATTCAGAACTAGATTCGTTTGGGTAAAGGGTTACCCCGACGACTTTGTATTATAACAACTATCAAAACGGTTCATTACAAGTAGCATGGTGGACCTACCATACTAATTCATACTATATATATATGTTAACAAATAAAACCTAGTGAATCAAAGCCAAACACCAATCTACCTTTATGTTAATACCAATTGACATAGCATACACATTGGATTAAACCAAAAGGTAAAGCAGAGCATCAGTCATTGATAAAGACAGAATCACCACAGATACCCCACGCCTCAAGCATATGGATCACCCGAGTAGTCTTTTGGAACTTGAATGTCATAAGCTTTAACCGAACAGTAGATGTAATTACTTCACAAAACAGATCAGGAGGACGAGCTTGGTCATTGAACATCCTATTATTTCTTTCTTGCCATAAGAAATAAGCCGTTGAAGCAACAAGGAGTCTCCCCACCACATTTGCTATCAATCTTGATTTCGCACGAAGATTCATCCAGTCCATTATAACGTCTAGGAGGGGTGGAAGGTGTTGCAATCCACCCATATCCCTAACTTTTAACCAAACCTGCGTTGAAAAAGGAGATTCAAAAAGCAAGTGGTTATGTGAATCATAATTAGCTTTACACAATGCACAACACATCATATTCATGTTATTTCTTCTTGCCGATGCCCATTTGATGATTCTGTCTTGTGTCAAAAGTTTCCTACGCATTATTAACCACAAATGAAATGAATGCCTCGGTATATTGTGAGGGGACCAAACAAAATCCATCCATGCCACCTTCTGCTCATTACATCGTATGGAGTTCCATGCAATAGTTGTTGTGTATGGTTGTTCAACTTTTGCATTGTCTATCCAAATAACTTCATCGTTTTTATTTTGATCAAGGTGAGGGACATGCTCATTCATTAAACTGGGATATTTAACATACCACGCATTAGGCCAGACCCATTCACCATTCCTACAAATGTCCGCAACCTTAGCTTCCAGTGTGAGACCAGCATTTTTAATTTCCCTAGGAGTCACAATTTCACATAACGGACCACTCTCACTCCAAGCATCAAACCAAGCAGACGTGTTCTTACCATTTCCAATTCTCATTTTAATGTGATTTTTAATTGTCGACCTCATGTAAAGAATCTTTCTCCAGCCCCAACTACTATCTGTTCGAGCCGGGAAATGCGGCCCTTTAGTTTATAATCATGGATCCAAGCAACCCATAAAGACTCCCGCCTATTAAGAATGCTCCAGATATGGGAAGTCATGAGGGCTTTATTCATTTCTGCTATGCGTCTAATACCTAAACCTCCTTCACTCTTCGGAACACACGTAGCTTTCCATGACACCTTAGCCTTCCCTTTTTGCATAGGACCTTGACACCATAGAAACCCACGCATCAACTTTTCAAGGTCTTTAATCACACGAGCAGGCAAAATAAACACTGAGGACCAATAGACATGCATCGAAGAAAGGACCGAAACAATCAATTGTAGCCTCCCAACAAAAGAGAGAGAAATGGTTTTCCAATCTGTAATTCTCTTTTCCAATCTGTAATTATCAGCATAAATAAAAGAACAAAAGAATGCTTTTTTGTCGAGTTTATAGATTACCTGAATATGAATGACCTGATCAGATTGTGATAGAACCATTACATCAACTACACTAGTATTCCACCCAAGAATTATTCGAGTACCTTTGTTGCACATACCACCATTAGAAGTCCAATCCCATGACCCACAAATCTTTTTACATATATTGAATAGTCTCGAGACGTCCACATGAAACTCTAGGATAGCACACAAGTTCAACTGATTCTCCTTTACGACCTGTCGAACCTCACTTTGTTTCAGGGGGCGGTTCAACCCCCTTATGTTCCATGAGGCTAAACTACCCATTGGAAACCCTTACCGCAGGAGTGCTTGCCCCTGTATTGGTTACCATCTTACTAGTTCCAGACATCATAACCTCGGAAGTTTCATTTAATATTTCTATCACCTCTTCACTGTCTGAATCAACAGTGACATTGTAAGCATACGAATTTTCACATGTTTTTGGAGCTTGTTTTTCTCTAATTTCCGCTTTCTCAACTGGTCCATCTTCCATATTCAACATGCCAAAGGGGTTACTAGTGGAAATCGGAGCAGTAGGTGCCGTACAAGTAGTAGGTGTTGTACCAGCAGTAGGTACTGTACCAGCAGTGGAAGTCCTCGATATATCCGATCCCACTTTGGTTTTAACAACAGGCCTATACTCTACTTTAGCTTTTTGTTTATTAAGATGAAAGCCTGCCTTATTACCTGCTTTCTTCCTTCCTTTCACCTCCGTAAACCCTTCTTCATCAACTCAAGCTACAACTTTCTTTGCCACCTCAATCGCTTTTGGGCAGCTATCATTATGATGGCAAAAAACACAGCACGAGGAACATCTAGGTGGTTTCCATTCGTATTCCACCTTGATGGTCCCTTTTGTAAATCCCTCACCCTCCATATTAGGTATTGCCACAACTAAAGTATTTTTCAACTCATTATCAGCATTCAACTCTATTAATGCACGAGCATAGCTGCTCCTCCCCCAAGAATCTAAGCACATAGCACTTGTATAACTATCCAACGCTTTGGGGGTACCCAGTTTTGAAGCCAACAAACTTAATCCATCATCAGAGTATGCAGCAAGTGGTATATCGTGTAGCTTTACCCAAACGACTACCTGTTTTATATCGTCTTTCTTTAGCATCGTGTTCGGGGTCCAGACATTAAGAAATATTGGAGAACCACAAATTAACCATGGCCCCTTTGATAATATCGTATTCAGTCTTTCCTTTGCATTAAACTTGAAAAAGAAAAATCCATTTACATTCATCATTACTTTTGTTAAACCGAAGAGGTTCTAGCAAAGTACTTAACAACTGGATACGCCATCCTATCACCTAAAAAGTAACCGTATAGAACATGTTCAAACCTGCTCTGCACCTGCTTAACAGACTCTCTAGGAATACCCACATCCACATTGTCGACTGTTTCTTTAGGCACTAGTAACCTAAAGTTGACCTTCTTAATTTCGGTAGTAGCTTGCACCTTAGCCGCGTAAGAAACGGTTTTTTGGCTACTGGTTTTCTCATTATCTACATTAGTTTTTCGTTGAGTATTTGTTTCATTATTCAACAATACATTACTGTGAAGAGGCTTACCTTGGGATTGTTTTGCATTATCATTAACTGGTTGCCCAACATTAGCATCATTCCCACCTTGTTTCTTTTCCACTTCGTCGACTACTACATCAGTTTTAGATGTACCAACGTCATCCTCATTACCATCAGTAGGTCGTGATGTTTGTACCCCGCCACCACTAGGATTAACATACTGATCACCTACAATCGATCCACAATCTTGTTTATCAGCAATATTGTTATTATCAAGATCAGTACTTACATTGCTAATCATTGCTTCTTCTCCATTCACTCCAATATCAGTAACAAGTTCATTTGTCACTTCTTTTTCAGATTCTACATTAAGATCTTTTTCAACAGAACCTTGGCTATTGAGCACATCTTTACTCTGAGATTTATCACCCTTTCGTTTCTCCTGATTCAGAGAATAAGTAGTATCTTTGTATTTCTTTGGCGTAGCAGCTCTTCTAGATGACGGTGTTCTTCTATTTGGCATTCTATTAGTATAGCAGTCACTAGAAGATCGTAGCAGTCAAAACCCCCAATTTTTAAAATTAGGGTTTCCAATTTAATCAATAGCTCACGAACTTCAGGAGAATAGAAAAGAAGAAGAGAATGGCATAGAAAACTGGAATTGAAGAATGCTAATTTGAAAGAAATTGTTGGTGAAAAAGGAGGGGAAATGAAGAAAAAAGCAATGGTGGAATCGTCATTTTCTTTTCTGGAACTAAAGGACAATTCGCTGAAATGAACTAAAGGACAATTCAAAGTTTAACTAGTCAAATACCAAATAAGCAGACAATATTGTTATATTAAATTTATATAATATAATTTAATTACAAGATATATCAAAAATAGTTGGAAAAATAAAAGATTTAAAACGAAATCTTTAAATAAGTTCAATGAAAGATCATGATAACAATATGAAGGGCTTGTAATAACAAATAATGAAACAATAAAAACCTTAGACAAAAAAAAAAGAAAAAATTACATTTTTGGTCCTTTAAGTTGACAGTATTTTCAGTTATTGCCCTTAAGTGAATTAATTACAAAAAAGCCCTTAAAGTTGGTAAATTTTTTCAGTTTTTACTCCGCAACCAAACGCCGTCTATTTCATCTGTTAAGTGAAGGGCAGATTCATCATTTCGTTATCCTTCTTTTTTTCCATACTCAACACTACCGGATCTTCATAATATCATTATTCAAATTTATAAAACCAACTATTTTCAATCCAATAAAACCCTCAAGTCTACTGTACATAATACATATATGTACATAATACATCCAAGATGGATGCACAAAACAAAAAACATGATTTTCTTGATTTTGACATGCCAATGTGTTGTTATACACTTAAATAATGATAATTAGTTAAGCACTATGTTAGTTTTATGAACTTTTAATGCATCAAAATGATGTTTTTTAAGTGTTCTTACCGTTCTTATTTTAAGATTGTTCTCACCGGAGTGTTACCCTATATATATATATATATATTACAAGAGTCAACAGATATACTTACATTTGGATTCCATACTTCTCTCCATTTTCATAGTCTTTTTCTTTCACTAAACATCATAATCACCACCATATCTATAACTATTTTGTTTATCAAGAAAAAAAACATGAGATCAAGAAAACAAAAGTGATGATGGTAGCGGATATGGAGGAGGTGATGGTGATGTCCGTGGTTTGTAACTTCCGGCTTGCAACACCGGCGGATGATCTCGACACATCCAAAGGATTACCAAAAATGATTTGTTTGATCTAAAGTAAGAAAAAAAAATCGATCTTTTAGATTCCAGATCTTGTATACCTCTAAAAACCTCTTTTTACCTTCCTCTCTTGATTTCCAGATTTATACATAGATTCATTTAGTTTTTTTTTTCCCCCAGATGTGTCAGTATTGGGTTAGGGTTTGTTGCTGGACATATTGGTGGCTATAGATATGTTTCTTTTCTACTCTTTTGTCTCTTCAGATCTTCGTTAGATCTACACAGAATATACATGGTTCAAATTTAATTTCATGTTTAAAGTGTTGTTGTTGAAGTGTTAGAATGGTTGGAAGAAACAAAATTGAAAATGAAGTAACTTTTTCTTTTGGCATGTATTACAATATTGGTCAAACAGATGATCAAAGAAATGAGATGAGATTTGGATTAAAAAAAACTTTGGAGTATTTTATTGTGATTGGTTTGTTGGATCATATATATAGATTTCATTATGTATTTGATTTATGGGTTTTAATTTTATTATACAAACAAAAGAATTTATTATGATGATGATTGAAATACATTCTGGAAATGCTTTCGAGTGTGGAAGAAGAAGGGAAGCATGGCGAATGACGAATATGCACCTCATTTAACGGATTAAATTGACGACGTTTAGTCGCGGAGTGTGAATTGAAAAAATTAACTAACTTCAAGGTTTTTTCTGTAATTAATTCACTTAAGGACAATAACTGAAAATCTTGCCAACTTGAGAGACGAAAATTGTGATTTTCTCAAAAAAATAATATAATACCCACTAAAAAAATTAATGTTATCATTTTTTTTTTACTATTCCTATCCCCTAAGTTCCCTAACTCTAATGGCCTACTCTCAACCTATTTTTTGGAATAATCAAAGACATGATAACACTTACGCAGTATTTTTAGTGGCATCGTATTATTGTTTTCTATCAATGGTCCTTATTATTTTTATTACTCGTATTTGTTATTACATGTCCTACATGTTATCCCGATCTTTCATTAAATGTATTTCTAACATTTGGTTTTAAATCTTTTATTTTGAAACTATTTTATATATATCTTGTAATTGAACTATACTCCTATTACTTTTAAGATAACAATATTGCCCGCTGTATTTGGTATTGGACTGATTAACTTTGAGTTGCCCTTTAGTCCATTTCAACGTTCAATCCATTTCCGAATACATTAAACCTGGTTGAAAACTTGTAATCTTGTCATTTAAGTAAAAAAAATATTAAGCCCCCATCTTCAAATAAATCCAGATTTGCCCCTGCTTTCATGTTGTTGGGTTGGTCAGGGTTTGAGAGTCAAAACGGGATGGTGGGTAGCACATAGATTTTAGGCCATAATATATGTTGCTGTCAAGTTTATGTTAATGGGTTGATGGATTTTTCGGTTGTTTATAGCCGAATGGCCATATGATGATATGGGTTAGGGGGTTATCAAGTTGTTGGGTTCGGTTGAAATGGTTTGGTAGGTTGAGCTAATAGAAAACTTTATATAAGTTTAGATATTTTCAGGTTTATAGGTCAGCCTGTTAACCAGAGGCGGTACCAGGAAAAAATTTAAAGGGGACAAACTTAAAAAACTTATGAAAAATAAATCTAAAAAGGGGCAAAATGTTAAAAACCTATAGAAAATTTTTAAAATTTTATGAAAAATTTAAAAATACATGACAAAATTTAAATTTGGAGGGAGGCATTGAACCCCCTTCCCCCCCTTTAGTACCGCCCATGCTGTTAACCCGAATGGAAACCCGAACTCAGTCGGAAAAAACTCATGGTTGGCATGTTGGTGGGATGACATGACGAAGTTATACAACCCTAATCTAGTTTTTCCGGGTCAAGTCGATTATAGTCCGCCCTAGTTTTTAGAAGGGGGTTTAGCGAGGTGAGTTTTGAAACGAATTTGATTCTGGGAAAGGTTAACTGTGATGGTAGAGTGTTCTAGCGTGATTCTTTGAAGTGTGAGTTCAAAACTCAAAAGGCAACCTTTAGAAAACAATCTAGTCCGAAGAGCAGCCTTTAATGGTCGATGTTTTTGCAATGTATATATCAACAACTTTTTAAAACTTTAAAAAGTAAATCCACATGTCGAAAGGCAACCAAGTGGAGGGGATTTGGTGAAAAAGTAAGAAATAGTTATAGGCCTACAGGGTGAGATTATTATGGAGAAGGTTGGAGGAAAAATTTGGAATTGTTGAACTTTTAGTACATAGCATCATTGTTAACTGCCAATTTCACAACAAAATGATGTTAATGTGGTTATTTATTTTGCACATGTGAACGAGAAAAGCATGAAACCTTGATCGTTAACTACCAAATTCTCAAAATAAGAAAAATGTGAATATGGTCATTTATTTTTGCGCATGAAAATCACATGCGAGCGAAAATAAGCATGGGCCTCAACAACAAAACCAAATGCCATACTGTATGGTTTAAGAAGGCGCCACTTGGTTGATGGCTAGTCAAGTTGGTGGGGGCAATGGTTTGGTTCGATCTTGCCATACTAACAGGGACCCATGAATTGGACTTCAACGGTACGTGAGTTTTTCAACTCAGAAGCAAAATGTGTCGCTATCATACTGTTGGCGCACCCTTTTTTCTTTGGGAAATGATATATCTACGACTATTATTTGTCATTCACGACAATATATATTTTATGCAGTTGTAAACTGTGCAGTAAAACATGTACATTTGTTGTAGATGGCTAATAGTTGTTGCAGATTTATCACCTCCCTTTTTCTTTCTTTGTAATGCTACTCATGGAACATAAATGCTTGGTTAGAGTTAATGTTCTGAAAACTAGACGGAATACTAAACGGGTCACATATTTGACAAGATATAAATATATCAAGGGAAAAGTGAATATATGACTATCAAGTACAAAGCTTAGGTATAGATCCCCTCACATATCAATTTTTAAATATTTGTTGCAAATTAAATAAATCACATGGCCCCCATGATTTTTATGGTTTAAAAAATTGACATGTAAGGGGTTCTATACCCAAGCTTAGGTACAAGATAGTCACATATTACCATCCCTCATACATCAATGTAATTCCAAAAAGATGTCAACTTAAACACAACATAAATTCAATAATAATAAGTTTTAACATCAACCATCCAAAATATGCTACTTAAACATAAAAGAAGTTCAATAATTTAATCACGATTTTTTTCTTCTAGTGTGACAACAAATTTTGACAAAAGTAGTACGGAGTATATTAAAAAAGTTATAAGGCCCAAAAATAAAAGCCCATACATGTTTCTTAGGTTCGTTATCTCTTCCCCCTATATAAACCTAGGGCTTTGCTAATAACAGCCCTTAGGGTTGTCATTAACAATTAATTGAGTGCATAAAAATTTGTACCTTGCTGTTAGGAAAATCAGGGGGCAATTTTTAATGTATAATGTACAAGTTTTTAAGCATGTAATAAGTTGTTAGTGACAGCCCTTAGGGTTGTCATTATCATTTTCCATAAACTTAAATAATTCTTGAATCCTAAATCAAAAACTGTAGCCACAACCTTCATCTTAATTATGTACTACATCTATTTTGTTTCACTTACTGTAATTATTTTGCTTTTTGAGGTGCAATAAAATTATAATACCTATTATTCGTTGTGAAGTTAGCGCGGGTTTAATAAGGGTCGGCGTATTTGTCGGCGTTTTCACCAAAGAATTTCGACCTATTGGGGTTTTAGGCGTATTCAATTGTTTATGGAATTAAAAAGTAATAATCTAAACAAGACGATTGCAGCCTGGCAGGTATTTAATGGAATTTTGACAATAGGTTAATATTATGGTGATTGTTGTTTATATATGGCAAAAAAATCAATCTTGTTATTGCTATAATTTTTTTAAAAAAATAATTATGTAAAAGTTTGAATTAAAAGATATAATATATGCTACAGACCGTTTTTGTCGGCCCAAACCAAGAAGAAAATAGGCACAAACCTATTTATTAATGCTTATAAGTTAATTTGGCCCATCACATCTGATAGTTTCACCTGTATGTATATATTGGTATAAAATATCTATCGCCACTATTTTACCTATCTTTTTATATTTATTAGTGTTTCTTACATCAAGATCTCCAAGATCAATGGATTCTAAGGTAATCACATTTTTATGGTCGTATTTCCTAATATTGAGTTCTGCTGAAACATTAGTGATTAGGATTTGATGGATATTATGATTTTATAAATAACCCAAATAAAAAATATAAAATCCTTCACTTATTTTAAACTATATATAAACTAGTTAATTAACCCGGACATGTTAATTAAAATTTTAAATTTATAAAATTTTAAAATATATTAAAAATAATATATTATGTTTGTTATTAAAACATTATTACTTTGATATAAATCTAATAATTCAAATAACACAATAATTATATAGTTAATAAATCAAATAACACAATAATAAGTTTTAAATAAAAGTTACTACCGCATTAAGTAAATAAAAAAAACATTTTATTTGTAATATAATATAAGAGATATTTTTCTTTCTTTAAATTAATACTTTTATTAAATATGTAAAGGGTATGAGATCATAATTAAATTAAAAAAATTTAGAGTGAAATATGGATTTGTTACATCACAAAATTTTCTAAAAATAATTATAGAAAACAATCATGTTTTATTATATATGGAGATAGAGATTTATGCCTCCTTTTATTTTTGTAGATTTGTACATCCTAAATTGTTTTGAAAACATATTTTTTTTTTTTTGCATCCCTATTAGTTAACATCGGGATGAAATGTGCATCCAACATATATATTTACATCTAAGAATGCATTCGTAAATTTATATTTAATAAAAGTAAACAAGATTGATGTCAAATTAAATTAAATAAAAATTTATTACGTATTTCTTCATAAAAAGAATTAATGATGATAGGTAGTTATATTTTAAAACTAATTGAAAAACGAAAGTTTAAATTAAAACAAATATCAGATGATAAGATTCTTATTCTTTTGTTCTCACCATTCTAATTTTAAACCTGTTTGATCCGACCCCATATGAAAGGGTTTTTGCTTTCCAAGTAGACTACTTTGTGCAAAAATAACTAATCATGGTTTCTTAGTATTTGCTTAGCCCTATATTCATCCCCAGTTGTAAGCCTAAATATTTGAAAGGAAAACGCCCACACTACAATGATGAAATCTTGGCCATAGACATAAGTCCATCTTGGTCGCCTCCAATTTCAAATAATTTACTTTCAGAGAATTTAATCTTTAGCCACAGACCATTTATAGGCATGTAAGAATTCCCCCAGTTTCATGACATTAGTATGTGACCATTCCCTAAAAAACCGGAAATGAAAAGTGAGTCAATATCGAAACGATCGAACAGATTGTTCAGGCACTTAGTCCCTTTGTAACAGGTTGCATAAAACCCTTGATTTTGCAACATTCTGTAAGGTATTTGTAGTTTTCTTTGAGTTGTGTATCCATTTCCCACGACTCCTCAAAATGAGGGGACCTCTTATGCATCTTCTTTTTTCTTTATGTGAAAAACCTTCCAAGATCAAATCTTATGCTCGAACAGAAGGTTTGCCCTTTTAGATACATTGAGTGAGCCCAACGTCTGCAATGTTGATCACCATTATGAACAAGCTAATGAGTTATTTCGTTAAGGCCAAGCTGTCTTTCACGACATCTACGAGGACCCCTTTGATAGTTAATTTGTGTTTAAACAAGTAAAGACACCTTGGCCTTCGTAAAAAACTCACTAACGTGCTCATAACAATGAATAACATAGAAGATATCTTCGACTCACTAAATATATCTAACAGACAAACATTCAAGATGGTTATCTTACTAGATCAAAGCACAAGACTTGATTATGGAATATTTTCACCCAAAGAGAAGGAAAATTCATAAGACGTCCTCGCATTCTAAAGAGCTATGAGAAATGGATGCACGACTCAATAAAAACTATAAATACCTAAAAGAGTGGCGCAAACTCAATGGTTGGATGTGATTGTAACGGGACCAAGTGCCTGAACAATTTGTACAGGGTGTAGTGACATTAACTCTTTTCCTATTCGCATACGATGTCAATTTTTTTTGGGGAATGGTCACACACTAATGTCATGAACCTGGGCAAAATTATCACATGCCTATACACTGTCTCCTGAATGAAGATTAACTTCTCTAAAAATAAAGTATTCGAGTTGACCATTGTGAACTCAAATATGGCTAACCCATTTATGTAGGCTTACAAGTGGTTAATTATTTTCGCTCAAAAATATCTTCTTGGAATGCAAAAACCCTTTGCATGCAAATACAAATGCGGTATGAAGGATCCGGGTGTTCCTTCCACTTTAATCCTTGAATCGTGTTATAAAGTGAATCATTTGAAATAAACTTTCATGAATAGTTAAAAGAAAAAAGAGAACTTTTTTTTATTTTCATAATTCAAACAATTTATGTTTTTTTTTTTGTTAAATTCAATACACTACTGATACGCATGTCAATAAAAATTGGTTGCAAATAATTAGTGGATTGTTGCTTATTCCAAATACCATTTAATTAAATAAAATAACTAAATGAAAGATCATTTGATAGCTATAGAATTATCTGAACATTATCTATCAAGTAATCTAATAAAGCAAAGCCACAAGTTCATCAGTAATTTATTAATTTAGATACATTATAAAAACATATGGAAATCACGTGCCATTGAATATAACGTTTTTGGCTGTAAAGTATAATTATGAGAAAATGATATGCTTCTCCACTGACAGTCTACATACGTACAAAGACTTCTTTACTTTCAAGTTACGAATTATAGACAGGGTCAGCTTTGAGGGTGTTCAATATGTTCTAATGAACAAGGCTTGGTATTGTTTAAGGGCCCAAAAGTTCAATTTTCTTTTGCCAGTATTAAATATTCATATCGTAATATCTAACGATTACAATGTCATATTGTGTTTCTGTTTGGAATTGCTAATTATAAAAGGTATTTTTTTATTCTATAAAATGAGAGAATACGTAAATGATATAGATAAAGGTTCTTATAAATTATGCAGCGCAGGGCCTTTAAAATCTATGGGACGGCACTGATTATAGACGTGAGATTTGTAATCTTAATTATTCATTACATTTAAGGTGCAAATGTAAGCAACTATAAACAAATAATCATGGTAAAAAAAATTAAAAAATCATGTGCATTGAAGCGAGCAACTTGATAAAACTGTTCGTGTAAAGCTATCTCCAATGCTTAAAGCATATCAGTGTGTTGGCAGTGTTTTAAATACCGGTACGTACTACCTGGTATTACCCGGAATACTGGATACCGGGTGGTACCCCGGTACAACTATCCCGGTTATTTGTCCATTCAATACCGGCCGGTATTTTCCGGTATTACCGGAATGGTAATACCGGTATTTTGGATTTTTTTAAAAATTTTTTTAAAATTATTTTATGATAAGTTAATGTTATGTTTTGTTGTAAACTTTAAAACTTATATTTTGTTATCAAATACTTATTTGGTATTATTTTTGAGTTGATTGATCTAGTATTATGACTATTTTCATTAAATTGTAACAAGTTTTGTAGGATTTTTATAAAAATAAAAATAAAAAATTAAATTACCGTGTCGGTACGTAATGGCCGGTATACCGGTACTACCGGTACCGGATACCGAACCGGTACGACCAAAATACCGATATTTAAAACATTGTGTGTTAGTTCTTAGGCAAACTGAAACCCAATTTGTTAGCATTGCACCTTCAATTAATTTGCTACTGAATTTGTTGTCTCACGACAAATTGAAAGCAAAAAAAAGTGGGTCATCCAGTGATCCAGTGTTTATTTTTCTAAAAAATGTAATGGTTCAATGTACTCTATGGTTAAATAAACATAATTATGTTACATAGATAAATTTCCGGTGTGTTAGCTTGGGTTGGCAAAATAAATTCGAACGAGTTGAAGCAAACAACATGTCGATTACTCGCCGTTTCTGGCATGCTATAGTTATTTAAGTCTCTCGACGGCAGGAATGGGAGATTACCGGTTGCTTTAGTGTGTTAGAACAGTTTGCTGACGTGTTGCTGAGGTGGCCGGTATGATTGAGCAAACTAAATGTACCATTAGATATGACCTAACAACTAGATGAGTTGCTTAATAAAACGGTTCATATGTGGCATTAATATTCCATGTCATCACGCGCCATTTATCAAAAAAAAAAAAGGTAATTAACTGACTACTTCTTCAAGCGGTCACACTTGTACATTTTAGTCAAGTAGCTTAAATGCACAAATTTTTTATTCATTCATGCTATATCTGAACATTTTAGTCAAGCTGCTTAAATGCACAAAGTATTTTGTTCTTTCCTACTATATCGTTCTTTCTCCATTGTCAGTTACATTTTCACATACTTAACTCATATATTTATTATTTTATATATCTTAAAATTTGTTATACGTGAAGAATTACTATCACCTGTGAAGTATTCGTGAATGAGGTCGTCTGTCAACGCTTGAATCTTAGGCCATCTTCAATAGTACACTCAGTTTGCCAAAACACACCGGCCCCTCAACAATGCATCAACAAATTATTCAAACACATTGGATCAACAAACTAAACTCATTTATCTTCAACCCAACTCAACCCAATACACTGAAACTCAGTTTACCCACACAAATATCTATATTAAATTATAAAACATATTGCAAGAAAACAATAAAATGGGCCGACATAATAGTTTGTACAATTTGCTCTCACACAAACACATCTACAACTTGTGATACAAACTAAAACCCCAATAGAAACAAATTGAAGTTCAATTTGTTACGTAGTTTGCACACTGGCACCATCTATCCATTGGAGATGGCCTTAGACTTGAGAGTAAAACTCCCCACGGCCCACCAAAAGACAAACGAGTGACCAACTCACTTATGTAACTTAGGTTAGCTATTTACATAACGACGTGACTTCAACATTTTATAAACAAGATTCAAAATAATGCGTATCATATAAAACAGATCTAGAAGTACCAGAAATAATTTTAGAAGAATTCAACACCTTACTGCTATGTGTGGTATGGCAACAACATCACAGATAGCATTCACATGCTCATTTTGAACCGGCAATGACTGGTATGGTTTACCACCAAGTAGTGTTGGTTTCCTGCAGGGTGTTACTTGACATCTTATTGGACATTTTGTCCATATTGCATTCTATATCTTGAACTGAAGCTTGCTGATTATTCTGATTTTGTTCCATAATACTCTCAATTTGCTTCATCAGAGTATCTATGGCTGTATTCTGACTCGAAACCACAACACTAGTAGCAATCTCACGAGCCGGTTGAACCATAAGTGTCCTGGTCTGTTCAAAACGAAACAGAGGAATCATATCCTCAAGCAACCGATATGCTGCGTTTGTACACTTATACGAATATCTACCTTTTCCTGTGGCATCGAGATAAGCTGCAGACTCATAATCCAAACCATCATAGAAAATCTGCATAATTTGCTCCCTAGACAACTCATGGCCATGACAATTCCTCAATATCTTCTTAAACCTAAGCCATGCCTCAACTAAACTCTCACTATCATGCTGCTGAAAACGCCGAATCTCATTCAACAATCGATAAACCAACGTAGGAGGGAAGAACCTATGTGAGAACTTCTCCCTCATCTGCTCCCAAGTAGTTATGGATCCCGGCTCTAGATCATAATTATACCAATCCTTAGATTCACCAGTTAAAGAAAATGGGAAGAATCTAAGACGAACAGCTTCCTCCATGTCGGTACCACAAGTAAACAAGTCACATAACCTCAAAAAATCACTGACATGCTCATACGGATCAACCCAAACTCCACCGTCGAACCGATTCTCATGAATCATCTGCAAGAAATACCCCTTGATTGCAAAGTTACCACCTAAAGGGGGTTGAACAATCGCTGGTTTTCGTGTAGGTACAACTTTATAACGCTCACACATGGGAATATTGTTTGTATCTCGATCACCCATCTCAAGTGGTCGTGAACCTATAGAATAAACACAAGCATAATTCATGAAAAGCACCAGCAGGAAAACAAAACAAAACAAGAAACAAAAATTGCATTAAAAGTAACTTTCTCAAAACTTAATCCCAGAAATGATGGATTCAACTACCACTCAAGCTTGAACTCCTAAATTAAACATTCCCAAACAATGGCGCCAAAAACTTGATGTGTAAAATCAAGTTTTATATTTATAACAAGAAAACCTAATAAAGATTTATATACAATTGTTGAACTACGTTTTATATGTAGAAAAAAGGGTTAACTCTCCTTTTTTCTAAACCTTACTACTGGAAAGCTAGTACAACAGTTGTTATTGTTTCAGTCACAGATAATATAATCGTTGTTATGGTTAACTCACTGCAAATTAAGCATTAAGTATACAGTTGATTTATGACTTAATCGCTAAAATGTCCTCTCGAATACTTTACTATATATCATAATGTGAATTATGATCTCTCTATAATCAAGATAGTATGCAATTTTATTGTTAAATCCTGTGACTAGTTACTCTCGTATACCAACAATCAATTATTTGTTATAAATTCTTTTAATCATGGATCAATAATCAACCATTTATGCTACACTAGGTCGTGAAGATATTCGATATTGTTGATTATTAACCTAAACTTTGGGTTAATTATGACAAGTTAGAAATTATGTATGTATTATTGTAAATAGGTTGGCAGTGAAGTCCTAAGGGACACGCCTGTTAGTTTGAACCGGCACCAATATTGGTTGTCATACCGGTTGAAAAATTATATATGTATGTCGTATGTGTAGTTTTACAATGTGTGGGAGTGTCTGTACAAATGGATATATACCCAAATACCCGATGTATGGTCTATAACTTTTGTATGAACAAGATTTGCAAGAATCAATAGATATGCCAAATATATACATGTGATTTTTTTCGTCATAGCAAGATTAATTCCAAAAGATATCATTCATATCTATGGCGTTTAAGTGGTGACCATTTTTCCGACTATCTTTAAACTTAATGATTCCTTATGGATTTACTAGAATATAATTAATGCATTATTATTGTAAATTGTGTATCCAAAGATAGGGTAATATGGGTTCTTTCAGAGTAATCTACGTCTAATATGATGCCAACATGGTTTTATTGGGATAAGTACACCATATTATAATTAATTATGAACAAATGTAAATAATAGGATCAAAATAAGGTTTTGGACATTGTATGTTGACAACTTGATTAAATGTTCAAATCATGTAACATGGTATACGTGAGTACTTATATGAGCTACCACGTGCAAGTTTTTAATTGGTCGATTACATGATTTGAAATTTTTTGACAAGTTGTCAACCTACAATTTCTTAAACCTAAGTTCACTCATACTATTACTAAAGATATTTGGTTTAGTATATTCCGACACGCTTAACTTTTTTTATATGCTTAAGTATTGGTGCTATCACTATCAATCGAAGATTCGCCCCTAAAAGTAGTTATGCTATAGCTAGTGGACATATCTTTTCAGAAAATAAGATAAATTAATGACAAAAAAAATAAGAGCAACATAATAATTACCACGAAGACAAAAAAGAAAAAAATATATGCGATTAAAATGTATATATGTGTGTGTGTATTATCTGTGTATGAATTGAAATACTGAAATTGAGAAGAAAATAATTACCAGAAGATTGTTGGTTTGATGAGATGAAATCGAGACACAAGGATAAAAAATTCCAATGTGTTATAAATTCTGTTGATCAACAATTAAAACAGTCAACAATAATAGATGATGGATGGATAATATAAAGAAGAATATGATAGATTTTACGGTGTCGGCAGTATTATTGAGGAGAGAAGATTTCATTTTTACCTTAGGTTGAAAGAAGTGGGCTGGCTTTTACCTTACCTTCTGAGATTTTACTTTTAACTATTAAATATCATATCAAATTTACTCTTAATTTTAAACTATTCAAATATACTTATATCAAAAGTTTAATCCTTGACATTAATATAACTTATTAATAAAAAAAAATTTTAAAAATCCCAAATCTACTGTCTTAATGTAATAGACGTATGCTCACTCAATACAACAAAAATGATGATAGCGTCGACAGTGTTGTGGTGATGGCGGTAGCGACGGGTGGCGGTGGAGGTGGCGGTGGTGTGATTGTTAATGTAAAAATAGTTCATCTAAAAGGGGTGGTATAGTTATTTTAAGGGTTAAGTTATATATGTTGTAAATTATTTCATTCATGTCATTATAGTTTTATTATGTTGATATATTTAAGTTAGTACATTAAAGAAAAGATAATTTGAGTAAATTTTTGTTGTTTTTGAAAAGGGTGGTGATCGAGAAAGGAGAGTGGTGATAGCTTTTTTTTAGTTAGTATGTTGTATAGGTGAAATTAAAAGTGCTTATTGTTGTTAGTTTGTTACCTCAATAAGTGGGATTGTGATGGAGGCCCAAGTATAGAAGCCCAAGCCTTATTATATTTAGAAGGCCAAGACATGATAAAAAAAAAAAAACCTTCATTAAAATGGGCATAACTTGAGCTATAGGGCTCCGTTTTGGGCATATGACTAGTTAAAACGACCGCAGAAACGAGACGAATCAAGTTGCAAATGCCTATGGCAATTTGGGTCGACCTTCGAGCCCTAAAACGGCCTTTTTCTATGAGTTTTGGACATTTTTATACGTTTTTTCGGTTTTTTTGGACTTTGTTTTGCTTATAACTTTTGGCCCACTTGTATTTTAGGGCCCATTCGAAATTCTCCTATCTATTTATATGTATTAGAACCCTGGGACATGATCAGTTTATCATAAATCAAAAATTCATTTTTTCCCTATTCACTGTGTGTTTAGCATGAGAATCCAGATTATCGGTATTCAATCTGAATCAACGATAGTTTAAAAAATTGTTTCTGGGTTTTCTTAGAATCAACAGGTTCGATTTGTTATCCAAAATCCGTCTACGTCAGATTGAAATCCTTGAAAGTTAATGACAACTTTAGTTGTAAAGCACCCCAATAAGTGAAGGTTGTTTTCTTTTAACATGAAAGCTCATAGTCACCCCTAAAAACACTATGGGCTTAGGACAAACCAAGAAAAAAAAAAGAAATAACTTAAGAATTACGAACTTTACCCGGTAAACCAATAGCCAAAATCCGTGTCTATTTAACATCTTGAACACCTAGTTGATTGAAAATAAATATAGGAGTGTATTATTATGGGGATTTTTGAGAGTCCTTGATTTCATCTCATGTATGCGTGGTTTGAGCACCGCATACTGCCCAATTGGATGTCACTGTGGTGTCTTGAATGCTAACTGCTAACCACTAACTTGCTGTTCAAATATATATATATATATATATATATATATAGGAAGCCCATCCAATGAGAATACAACAAAAATAAGAAGAAGTAAGAACCAATAGGAAAATTACAAATAAGCAAACATTAAAAAGGGTAATTAAGACAATTGCAAAATACAATTAATTTATATTATTTTACAAGCAGTTTATTGATTATATATAATTAACTGCCTTTTCAAATTTGAATTAAATTATGAACGTCTTCCATATAATATAAATACGATTTCTGAGTCTTCCACTCTTCATCAAATACAGTACCAATCTGATAATTACTTTCTAAATAGTCGATCGGATCATCTTGTTTATATACCATTAATTATATTTAATATCTCAAAACTATCCACATCCATCTTAGCCCTTCAAGTTTTTGATCTAACGGTTACAAAATATTCTCACTGTTCTTATTTTTAATCTGTTCTCACCAGAAAGCTACCCTATATATAGGGGTTTGGTATTGTAAAACAAGTATTAAAGTAAAACAAATAAGACATGATCTTGACCATTAGATCATGGTTAAATTGATGCACGAAGATTCACGAAGCAATTGATGCACAATGATTTTCATGCTGCACGGTGATCTTCAGTGAAGAAAAACCTATTGTTTTATTTGTTTTACTTTAATACTTGTTTTATTTTATCTAAAACCTATATATATATATATATATATATATATATAGATTTTTCTTGTTTTGAAAACCATTTTTTTAAAGAACTGTGAAAACTCTCAAATTATGTATTGAATAATATGTTTTTTTTCATTCACATGTGAAATGGTATAAAAAATATGTTGTAGAAGAAACTTTTTTATAAAACCTTTAAAATAGCCTTTTGTGAACTTGTGAATGAATATGTTCACGTTTTCGTTCACATGTTAACAAATTGGTATATATAAGGTTTTGAAAAAAACTTTTTTCTTCAACATATATTTTTATAACATTTCACATGTGAATGAACATAAAAAATATGTAATTCAATACATAACTTAAGAGTTCTCAAGGTTCTTACAAAAAAAATGAGTTCTCAAAATAAGGGTATCCTATATATATATATATATATATATATATATGGGGAAGGGAATATGAGGCTGTTAGGCACCTAAGTTGGGTGAAAAACCCCTCACATACATTTATTAAAATATTGGTATGTGAGGAGTTTTTCACCCACGTTAGGTGTATAACAGCCCCATACCCACTTTTCTCAATATAATATATATATATATACACTACTTATTAAAAGTTATAGCCCATATTGAAAATTACACATAAGGAAATGTCAGAAATACCCTTTCTTTACGCTCCATCCTCCTCTCTGTCGCTCCAACCATCCTTTCCCCTCCCCCTCCTTTCTCTGACAGCCAACCGCGCAACCATCAAAACCACAAACAACCATTGCCATGTCCTCATCTCCCCTTTCTCTCTCTCTCTCTCCCTGTCTCTTCGAACTGGTCGCCGTCGAGCGGGTTTTATCTAAATCAATCTATTTCTTTTGTTTGACACCTGCTCCGGTATATTTTCATTCATTAAACACCTATTTAATTTTTTACATGGATATGCAATAAATATATATTCTTTCATTGTTGTGGATTCACAAGGTAAATTTAAATTTTGTCATGTATTTTTAAATTTTTCATAAAATTTTAAAAATTTTCTATAGGTTTTTAACATTTTGCCCCCTTTTAGATTTATTTTTCATAAGTTTTCTAAGTTTGCCCCCTTTGAAATTTTTTCCTGGTTCCACATCTGCCTGATTGGGCTATGAACATTAGCATCTGTGATATATGCAATCATCACCTTGGGTTTTTGGTTAATTTCTTCCATGTATAATGTATTGATACAAGGATTTTACAAATATAGTTGGATATGCATAGATATCGTACTGTTAAAGATAGACATTCATGTTTATGTGTTCTGCTTCTGCCAAGATAATGATAACTCTTAGCAAAATTCTTGAGATATAAATACATTTGGACCATTTCTCGCTTTGTGTGTGTCATCTTTGAGTAGAGGTCATGTAATATCAATTTTTTAACTTCAAGCTAGATAATGTGTGTAACATTTTACATACACCAACCGTTTTCTTGCCTCAGATTAAAGGTTGGGTTAATTCCATGATTATTATGCATATAGAATTGGTATGTTTTGGTACACTTATAAATCCACTTAATTAGTTGACTTTTTTTTTTCTTTTGGCAATGCAATGTTACTTTGAATTGAAGATTGAACACATGATCTGCAAGGTGCATTTAACTAGGTGTTCCTCATAGAAACATAAATTTGGACTCTTTTATACTGATATATATGTGGTGATAACGATCACATATGTTCTTCAGGCAAGCCAAGGATGTCGTTCTAGCAATAGAAGCAATATTGTTACAGTTCAACTTCTTGCTCTAACGGTAAGCATAATGACTTCTATTATCTTTGTATGCGTTTTTACTTTGACTTACCTACTCTTTTCAGTTAAATCTGAACTCTATGATTATAACTTTATGCATTTTTGTTTTAACCTGATTGAGTTTCAGGTCCCACTGATGTTTTGGTTATGTGAGGATTGGATGAAATGTTGATGAGGAAATGCTTCGGTACGAGTTTTCTAAGCATACTCCAAGGTACAAAGTTTGTGTTGCTTCGGTGGTTGTAAAATGAATAATTGAATAGTTATAATGTATTTACATGATCTTCGACTTGCCAGAGACAAATTTACTCATGTTTCATGCGGATTTGCATTTCTATATTTTCATTCGGTAAGTTCATTTATACGTAAGATTATTTTGCAGAAAAAACATCAATGGTAACTCCCCATGCTAAAGAATCATCACTCTCTATGTTAGGTTGCTGATGCCACCAAAGCTCTCGAGTCAACATATGGGACAACTTTGGAAAAAAGGGCCAATTTCACAAGTGGCACATGCAAAAAGCATTTTTTGGGCCAGCAATTGATGCATGCTCTTATCAATCAAGCAAGTCTGCTATATACTGAGGCTACATCATTTTCTCAACATGTATTATTTTTTAAATATAAGTGGCACGGGATTAAAAGGAGTTATTAATGGTAATGGTTTGCCTAATATCATGTAGCATGATGTTAGATGGGATCCAAAAGAGTAAACCATCCATTAAATGATTGCCCAATTCTACTGTTTTCGTCAATCACGATATCCGGCGTCGTGTTAATGGTATCCGCCGCAACGCACAGGTGCCATACTAGTATGTATATATATATATATATACTAGTTCTAATACCTGTACGATGTACGGTAGTTATATAAATTGTATCAAAAAGAAATTCGAATATGTCTGATACATCATTCAGTGGTATGAAATAAATTATGATTAAAGTAAACCGCTGAATGAAACAAAATTATAATAACAATGGTAATGATAAATAAAATATATGTTTATTTAGAGTTTATATTTACCTTAAAGTTTTAGAATCACATCAAAAACAGAACTAGTAAGCATAGTGGATGACGGCAAATAGCCTTGTGATTTCGAATCGTAAACTCAAAATTTTTAAGTCTTCATGTAAATCACTTATTATAAGTAATACAAATAATAAAAGTTGAATAATTGAGGGAAAAAATGACAATTTATTAATGAAAAAACGATCAATCAAATAAGGTTATTATGTCTTTTGTATTATTAATAAGCCAAGAATTAGAGTTGAATTATAATTCTAATAAGGAAATTGAATGTGTTATTAATATGTCAAAAGTTAGAGTTTAATTGTAAGTCTAATAAGGAATTTGAATCTATTTATAATTAAAAAAGTTAATTTAATAAAATAAATAAACTAAAAGGACACGTGTAGATCAATTATTACGCCACTTGTTGTTTTAAGAATATGTCAATCCTGTTTTAGTTTATTGGTAGATGGAAAAGTGAAGGTGGTGTTGTTATGCACCTAACTTGGGTAAAATCTCTCTCCCATACTAATTTTTTAATATTTAATATATAATGACTAAATAATTGGCCCCCATATAAAAAAATTACACATAAGGAAAATTACACATAAGGAAATGTCAGAAATACCCTTTCTTTACGCTCCATCCTCCTCTCTGTCGCTCCAACCATCCTTTCCCCTCCCCCTCCTTTCTCTGACAGCCAACCGCGCAACCATCAAAACCACAAACAACCATTGCCATGTCCTCATCTCCCCTTTCTCTCTCTCTCTCTCCCTGTCTCTTCGAACTGGTCGCCGTCGAGCGGGTTTTATCTAAATCAATCTATTTCTTTTGTTTGACACCTGCTCCGGTATATTTTCATTCATTAAATACCTATTTAATTTTTTACATGGATATGCAATAAATATATATTCTTTCATTGTTGTGGATTCACAAGGTAAATTTAAATTTTGTCATGTATTTTTAAATTTTTCATAAAATTTTAAAAATTTTCTATAGGTTTTTAACATTTTGCCCCCTTTTAGATTTATTTTTCATAAGTTTTCTAAGTTTGCCCCCTTTGAAATTTTTTCCTGGTTCCACATCTGCCTGATTGGGCTATGAACATTAGCATCTGTGATATATGCAATCATCACCTTGGGTTTTTGGTTAATTTCTTCCATGTATAATGTATTGATACAAGGATTTTACAAATATAGTTGGATATGCATAGATATCGTACTGTTAAAGATAGACATTCATGTTTATGTGTTCTGCTTCTGCCAAGATAATGATAACTCTTAGCAAAATTCTTGAGATATAAATACATTTGGACCATTTCTCGCTTTGTGTGTGTCATCTTTGAGTAGAGGTCATGTAATATCAATTTTTTAACTTCAAGCTAGATAATGTGTGTAACATTTTACATACACCAACCGTTTTCTTGCCTCAGATTAAAGGTTGGGTTAATTCCATGATTATTATGCATATAGAATTGGTATGTTTTGGTACACTTATAAATCCACTTAATTAGTTGACTTTTTTTTTTCTTTTGGCAATGCAATGTTACTTTGAATTGAAGATTGAACACATGATCTGCAAGGTGCATTTAACTAGGTGTTCCTCATAGAAACATAAATTTGGACTCTTTTATACTGATATATATGTGGTGATAACGATCACATATGTTCTTCAGGCAAGCCAAGGATGTCGTTCTAGCAATAGAAGCAATATTGTTACAGTTCAACTTCTTGCTCTAACGGTAAGCATAATGACTTCTATTATCTTTGTATGCGTTTTTACTTTGACTTACCTACTCTTTTCAGTTAAATCTGAACTCTATGATTATAACTTTATGCATTTTTGTTTTAACCTGATTGAGTTTCAGGTCCCACTGATGTTTTGGTTATGTGAGGATTGGATGAAATGTTGATGAGGAAATGCTTCGGTACGAGTTTTCTAAGCATACTCCAAGGTACAAAGTTTGTGTTGCTTCGGTGGTTGTAAAATGAATAATTGAATAGTTATAATGTATTTACATGATCTTCGACTTGCCAGAGACAAATTTACTCATGTTTCATGCGGATTTGCATTTCTATATTTTCATTCGGTAAGTTCATTTATACGTAAGATTATTTTGCAGAAAAAACATCAATGGTAACTCCCCATGCTAAAGAATCATCACTCTCTATGTTAGGTTGCTGATGCCACCAAAGCTCTCGAGTCAACATATGGGACAACTTTGGAAAAAAGGGCCAATTTCACAAGTGGCACATGCAAAAAGCATTTTTTGGGCCAGCAATTGATGCATGCTCTTATCAATCAAGCAAGTCTGCTATATACTGAGGCTACATCATTTTCTCAACATGTATTATTTTTTAAATATAAGTGGCACGGGATTAAAAGGAGTTATTAATGGTAATGGTTTGCCTAATATCATGTAGCATGATGTTAGATGGGATCCAAAAGAGTAAACCATCCATTAAATGATTGCCCAATTCTACTGTTTTCGTCAATCACGATATCCGGCGTCGTGTTAATGGTATCCGCCGCAACGCACAGGTGCCATACTAGTATGTATATATATATATATACTAGTTCTAATACCTGTACGATGTACGGTAGTTATATAAATTGTATCAAAAAGAAATTCGAATATGTCTGATACATCATTCAGTGGTATGAAATAAATTATGATTAAAGTAAACCGCTGAATGAAACAAAATTATAATAACAATGGTAATGATAAATAAAATATATGTTTATTTAGAGTTTATATTTACCTTAAAGTTTTAGAATCACATCAAAAACAGAACTAGTAAGCATAGTGGATGACGGCAAATAGCCTTGTGATTTCGAATCGTAAACTCAAAATTTTTAAGTCTTCATGTAAATCACTTATTATAAGTAATACAAATAATAAAAGTTGAATAATTGAGGGAAAAAATGACAATTTATTAATGAAAAAACGATCAATCAAATAAGGTTATTATGTCTTTTGTATTATTAATAAGCCAAGAATTAGAGTTGAATTATAATTCTAATAAGGAAATTGAATGTGTTATTAATATGTCAAAAGTTAGAGTTTAATTGTAAGTCTAATAAGGAATTTGAATCTATTTATAATTAAAAAAGTTAATTTAATAAAATAAATAAACTAAAAGGACACGTGTAGATCAATTATTACGCCACTTGTTGTTTTAAGAATATGTCAATCCTGTTTTAGTTTATTGGTAGATGGAAAAGTGAAGGTGGTGTTGTTATGCACCTAACTTGGGTAAAATCTCTCTCCCATACTAATTTTTTAATATTTAATATATAATGACTAAATAATTGGCCCCCATATAAAAAAATTAACATGTGAGAGGAATTCACCGAAATTGGGTGCTTAACAGCATCACCTTCGCTTCCCCCTATATTTATCATAACATGTATACTATATACAGGCCTCGTGCTTTCGTATACTTTGCTCTATGTTTAAGCCTCAATGCGAAAACGAGTATGGTATGATGAGCTTTGCAGTGGAGGTTCTTCATCATTCATAATCATTCATTTTTCACACTTTTTTCCACATCATTCACTTTCCAAAATTACAAGTCACATGCCGCGTGATGCATCTAGTGTTCGTCATCATATTTGTATATATTTTATTTTTATTTTTAGTTTATGTAATTCATTAAACAAAATAAAACTAATACAAGATATAATTGATACTTAAAACAAAATTACAAAAGTTAAAACATACAATTAAAAATGTATAAAAAGCAATTTTTTTTAGTAGAAAACAGTATCAAGTATATATAGAATAACCAATCTTGTTATATAAAATTTTTTTTGCAAACATTTAATATTAGTTATAAACTACAAAAGTCTTTTATATTTGCCCTTAAAAACTAGTCAAAGAATTAATAATGTATGATATCATGTAAGAAAAGGGTGAAAACATTCGAACATGGAGGTGTATTATGGTCAAATACTATAAAAGTCAGCTTAACTAAAACAAATATTGGCTTTTATGTAACTATCTAATTGGCTTTTTACTACTCTTATAACCTTCTATCAAGAGTACAAGACTACCAAATGGAATTGCCTGTTAGAGTTATAAACTTTCAAAATTAGGATGGACCATATGAGTAACTGGATCAAAATTTATAGAATTATATACATACATGTTATTATTGATGAGCTTTGTAGGGTGGACCTTGGCCGCCTGGGTATAGTGTGGCTCCGCCACCGTCTATCAATCAATATCTATTTTCTATCTATATTATATAATAAAAAAAATAGAATTTTACTTTTGAAAATATTTAAAAATATATAATATTTTTACTTAGCACCCTTAAAATATTTTTAGCTATATTAGCCCTTTAAATTAATGATTAAATTATCTTATGCGTACTGGATAGTCAATTTCTACCCGAAACATAAACGGGCCGGCCCTCGGTCCCACCTTTTTACATTCTTCGGTCTTCGGTCTTTTCTAGTTCGGACTGGTCTTTGGACTGTGCTCGTCCCTAATCTTATCAATCATTTATCTTTTAAAATATCTTCATTAACCATTTAAATATATTACGTTTACATCAATTATATACACCACTTGACGCATCATCTACCACCAACAATCGCTCCCACCACTAACTCGTAGCTGCCACGACCACCGTCGCATTACGCGGGTAACGTGCTAGTATATATGTTTGTTTGTTTACCTCGATGCACGCAAAACCCATCAATGGAAGGAGCCGATGCTAGTTGCTGATTCTTGTCGGTACTCGGTAGAGAGGGTGTAATGGAACCAACGAACCGATACTTGCCGATGGAAGGAACCGATGCAAAGTGCCTACTGCACCATTGCCTCTAACATGACGTTCAACGATTTATCGTTTTTAATCATATATATATATATATCCACATGTACATACATAAAAAGGAAAAAAAAAAGACCAAAAAAAAAACTGAAGACCCAACCAATCACCTATGGCGAAACTAATGAGGTACAGTAATAAACATGGTGCCAAACTGCCAATGGCATCGGATTAGATGCTCAACCAATAATGGCCAAATTGATGTGCCAAACATAAACATGTTTGATAGTTTGATATCGATAAAGGTTAGGGTCAATTTTAGATATTTACATATATTTAAATCGACCGCAACAATATCGGTCCTCAAAAGTTGATACAAAAGAAATGCGCCCATCAATTACTTAAAATCTAATTCAAAATTTTTACTCTGATATAAAAAAAAAAATGTACATTGTAAATTATTAGTACCTATAATCTAAATTACACCAAAGTTATGGATCCAAGGTCAAACAGCTGTGTTATTTGCACCTTTTCATTCAGCATCCCAAAGAAACCCAGCAAAAGAAGCCCAAACATGACTGCCATCATCAAATCAAATCAAAATCCATCAGTAAAACCATTTAACAAGTAATGAATTAATAAAGCTTAATAAAGAAGATATTCATCTTAATTAACTAATTACCAGTCATGAGGAGAAGCTCTAACTGCTTGTTCAAAGTAACTCTGTGCACTCACTGCATCATTTTGTGTCTCCCAAATCAAATCAGCATACATCGACAACACATTTCCGTCGCTTGGATTAGCAATTATCGATCTGTTGCAGTATTCCTTAGCTTTTGTAAAATCACCTTGTACCTGTTTTGCAAGATATATAGTCTATCAAAATTTTAAATAATAAAGGTTTATGAGCAGAACATCATTTTTAAATGGGCTAATGCCTAATTGACCCATAATTTCCCTTTAATCGCGTCTTTATTTGTTTTTATAACTTTAGTTAGTCGACTAACAAATCATAGATATATATACATATGTGTATATCATACCTCTTTGAGGTACTTAGCATAATTGCCAAGAATCAAAGAGTTCCCTGGGTTGGCATCAATCATATTCTGATAATAAACGTCTATACCGTCTTTCTCATGATAATCAGCATCACTATTTCCACCTTTGCAGCTCCTCCCACCGTCCATCCCTCCACCGGTACCATCCTCATCCAAGGCTATATAAGGAACCACACAATGTGTATGATGAGTATTTGGTGAACTCTTATGGTGTGAGTAAGAAATAGCGACTAAATCACTCGCTGGTGATTTCTTGGTGATCTTTTGAGATGTATTACTTGGTGAACTCGACGAGTACAATGAAAATGTCGTCGGTGATATCGAATTCTGGTGGATGACATGGTGTTCTAGTGAGTTTAATCTTTGGGGTTTTGTTGTTGTACATATGAATGTGGGATCACTTGAACTCATGAGTAGCATTTTGAACATTCTATTTAACTTTAAAACCCCTACAAAAGGTTAAGGTTGGGAAAGAAAAGAGTATGAACATTATAATATATAGGAGAATGAGACAATATGTTCTTTGAATCTGAATCCAAATTGTTGGTCCCTCTAGCTAGGGATTTAGGCCTCTACCATTAAAAAGGTTGATTTAGTTAAATACATAATACCTTTCAAAAAAAAAAAAAAGTTAAGTACATAATAAAATATCCCTAATTGGTAATTAAGTACACATATAAATATAATAGATGGATGCTCACGCAATACAGCGGCAGTGAGTCGGTGACAGTGTGTTTATTAACGTAAAAATAATTTTATTACGGTCGACGATGTGATAATATTTTGCGGTGGGATGTGAAAGGGAGGAGGAAGGGGATGAATTGTGAATTACGTATTTTTTTCAATTTGTTTCTACGTGAGTGAGAGATAGAGGTTGAAATTTTTTAAGGACATTTTAGTCACAGTCTATAAAATGAAAATAAAAATGTATTAAGATGTTGGGTAAATTATAAGTACCAGGTTCTGAAATTAAAGATTGGATGGGTCAGTTTTTTTTTTTATAAAAGAGTATAGATAATTTTGGAAAACTTTTGATATTACAATGTCAAATAATATAATGTTCAACACGTCTTGTATATAAATAACTAGATTATTACCCGCATAATATGCGAAAAACGTATATAATTAATGGCATGTTAAATTTTTATAATATCATGAGTTGACAAAGATTTAACCAGGTAAGAAATAAACCACTAAAAAAAATAAAGTTACATTAGTGGTCATTTAGATTTCAGTTAACAGTGACCAGGCAGTTGAAAAAATGAATACATCATCTATTAGAGGTCTCGCTAAGTAAGAGTTTCATTTCTGTGGATGTCTTTCATTCATCCGGATATGTCTACATTGTCATTGTACTTGTGTTTTAATGTTTTGCTCGAATAATTTAGTTATACACTAAAATGTTAATTTTTAATCTATATATCGCATGTTGTGTTAATTTAACTTAAAATTATGCATAATATTATTGCAATTTTCATACAATTATTTTTTTGATATATAATTGTGATAACTTACTATAGACTTCATATTTGTTTTTTTAGTTCTTCATTAAGAAGTACGGTTTGACATCCGGTCCAGTTTTCTAAACATTGATTTAATAAAAACGCTATGTGATAAAAATTCTATAAAAAAAATCCTTATAAACAAAATTTATTCGTTATATGATCTTTTTATTATACTAAAACACAGTACGTGTTGCTCTAATAACTTATCGAACAAGCATGGCTCTTGATTTTTAAAGTTGACATTTGTTTTCAATTTTAACTTTAATTTACACTTTTTTGTTTTCCATCACAAATTTACATTTTTTTATTTTCCATCACAAATTTACACTTTTTACCCAATAATTTTAATATAATAAATAAATAATATTAGTTAATATATCTAATAGAATAATAACTGATATATATATATATCTAATAGTCTGTTTTATCACATAAACATAAAATTAATTAATTAAAAATAAATACAGTAAAACTTAAAGTAAATATATTAAAATTTTAAGAGTAATTGTGCTATTAGGATCACAAAGATGTTTATATTTACAATCTTAATTATCTTTCATAATAATATCACATTGTGAGTATAACTGGTTAAAAAAATTCTATAATGGAGGAATTATTGTTGCATGTGTTTTGTGTAATGACTACGACAAAAAATTCCATCAATATGTCTCAGCTAATAATGAGAGTGACGAATCCGTGATTATTGCACTACAACTTGCAAAGTATAACAATTAGAACCTTATATTTTCAAAATTATAAGTTTTGATGACTTAAATGTATCAAGATCTAATATTGATAGATATCGTAAGTTCCGTGTCCAGTGTTAGACACGGGTCTAAAATTTAGTACTATACCAAAATATAATTTAATAACAATGATGTAAAATATAAAAATCTTAGTTTCCAGAATTATATCATGAAATACATTAATTATTAATGTCTAAAAACTTAAATAAGAAAATAATAATAATTTAAATTGATTAAAATAAAATAAATTTTTAAAAAGTTAAATGATGTATATGACACTCTAAATAAAAATTGAACGTCATATAAAGGTTCATACTTTTTCAATTATGAATTTAGATTTTTTTTTATATATGTATTTTAAGATATATGTATTATACTTTATCTTACTTATTTATCAAAAGTGTTGGTATTACTTTAATGCTAGTTTTTATGGATTCGTACGGAACGACTTAAATTAATCCAAATGGTTTTAAATACGGGTATGGACCCTTAAATAATCTAAAGTTTGAAACTATACAAAACAAAATTACTATTTAATTTCTTTATTATCGTTTTAACTAACAAAAAACAGATTGAAAAAGTTATCCCAAATGTTCATATTAATTTTACACTAAAACTGACATTATCAAAACTCTTTATCGTCCGCATAATGAAAACCGGGTACCGAGCCAGAACATGGTTTTATGTTACACGACACTAAAAAAGTTGTTTAAATCAAGTGGTTATATATAGTTACAACTTACAACGCTATGGTTCATTGCATGGGTCACTCTCCTTGTGAATTTACGGCTAGGCTTTTATAGACGTGGTGGGGGCTAAATGGTTTGGGTTCAATCAAAATGATTGGGGCCCAAAAATTGACTTCAACGGTGAGCTTTTTACACTTGTTGATTGTGGGCTCGGCCCTTTTTGGCGGCCGAATTTATATGTCATTGTATTGACTAGTGGGGAAGTGGCCCTTTGTTTTTTTTCACTTCTATAGTAGTATAGTTCTATGAAATAGCATAGTTAAAAAACGAGTAAAAAATCAAACCGTTACATTTATAAAAAAGTTGTATAGTTATAGATCAAAAACCAAGAGTAAAAATATTGTGTCTACTGGTAGAAATGTGATGTGATCGAATCTCTAAACATTTATATCTATAAAACTTATCTATGAAGTTCATCTATATCCATTTATGGTCGATTAGATAGATGAGTAAATATTTGCCGTTCAAAAAAAAAAAATACCAGATTGAATGACCATAGCCATAACTAGTTGTGTTTGTATACTTTAAACGAACATCATGTCCTAACATGAAACCAGATGTGGCTTTTATGTCCAAATGCGACGTATGTGATTTTAATTGCGTCAAAGTAAGAGAAATTCGTACTAATTCTTTGTTACATAAATTGAAAAAAGAAGTGAAATTAAACTAAATTGTTGAAGAGTTGTAATAAACATTATGTAAACAAATTTATTAATACCTTTTGGGATTTTTTCAGACTCATCAATCTACTAACCCTAGTATCCAAGCTAGCTCGGCCCAGCGAGCATGACCTATCAACCATTTTTACAATAGACTACCAGGGAAAAAAATTCAAGAGGGGGGAATTCAACAAAACCTACAGAAAAATAATCCAAAGGGGGAAAATTTAAAAGTCCATGAGAAAAAGTTTAAAAATCTATAGCAAAATTTAAATTTTCGGTAGGGCATTTGCCCCTCTTGCCCCCTACTGGCATGCTTGTTCTTGATTCGTGCATGTGTGTGTGTGTGTCTGTTCCTTTGTTCATAAATATTATGTTGAAGTTCTATAAGAGCTTCTGTAACAATCTGGGCCACATCATAAGGAAACAAGATGGAGTCTTGGAGAATTCTTCTCTCCTTAGAACGATGGCTTGCAGTTCGTTGGAATCTAAACCTTCATGCTTCGTATTTTCTCGTTGTAAAAGATATAAGTTCCTGTGTTTAATATACTATAGAAAAGTATACGTTCCCTCGTAATTTATCAAGAAACAAGTTTAGCATCATGATATAGCAGGGATATCAAAATGGGTGGGTTGGATAACAAGCTGATTCAGCTTGCACACACTCTATTCCACCAATTTCGGAAAAATTGATTGAGGTGGTTCTAGTTATGGGGAAATTTTGGCATGTTTGATTCAATCGACCTGTGTCATTTTTTTGGCCTGTTTATAAATTCTACCCATTTAACCTATTAGTATTCGGGATAAAATATAACCAAAATAAACACAAATGTTGCTACATAATTGGGTCGGGTTATGGTCTGAAATATCAGGCACTTATAATAGGTAACTCTACTAATTACCAAAATGAACACTCCATTTAATATTCAGAGATCATTATGGGCCATTTCATAAATCAAATCAAATGAAATATAAAGTAGATATACAATGATGCAAGATTCAAAACCGAAATCACTCATGAAACCCATCCAACGATCAACAATAAAAGAAACACAGCAATGGCAGAGCAGCTGAAATCTTGCAATCTCCACATTGAAGCTGCCGCAGACTTCCCTGGACTACGTGCCTTCACGTGTTTTCCAAGGTCAAGCTGAATCTCATATATACAGTTCGCTTTCCCTGTTGTTGGTTGTATTCTCGTTATGGCTGACAAATTATGAAAATCACACGATCCTTTTTGTTGATTAAATGTTTGAAAATACTTATTAAACGCATACGATGCATTACTTCTAGCATCTAAACCATTGCAAGACGAGCCATAACCCAAGCTTGTACAATCTGCATATGTACAAGCATACGTAATACTGTCAGCTAAGTTAGGGTCCGTTTCACTTGCCCCTGGTGCTAACACGCACCACTGTCTTGGCAAGTATCGGACCCCTTTAGCTGGGACCAGAGTCTTATTACGTCCCAAGTCAAGATTATATTTAACTGTCCCATCATAATTAAAAAGACCCCAATGCCTTTCAAAATTCCCGGGTTCTATGCTTTTCACATCCTCGTCGATAAGTCCAAAAAAATAAACATCAGGTGGTGTTTTACGCTTAGGAGTCCCTTGTCCTTGATTAAGTCTACTTATCAACCCTTGGTTAAACTTTCTAGCATATTCTAGATTCGCATTCTTGTCACCGTCAGTGGGCCACCCTATCTCCCCAACAATGATGGGAATCGACCCAAACCCATTTTTTTCGAGTGCCCAAACAAGGGTATCATAATTGGCATCAAACACGTTGGTGTAAGAAACTGGGCCATCAACAACTGGGGCATTCGTTCCCGCAAAGAAAGCAAAGTCTACAGGGAAATGTGGGTCGGCATAGAGGCTAAGGAAAGGGTAGATGTTCATGGTGAGAGGAGCTCCATTGTCACTTAGAAACTGAACAATGGAGATCATGAGACCATGGATGTCTGCCCGGAAATTGCCTTCTGATGGAA
Source organism: Erigeron canadensis (assembly GCF_010389155.1). Lineage (NCBI taxonomy): Eukaryota > Viridiplantae > Streptophyta > Magnoliopsida > Asterales > Asteraceae > Erigeron > Erigeron canadensis. The sequence continues at coordinate 2,593,693 of NC_057765.1, read as the reverse complement.
CGCCTGAACCACTATCGTAAACATCCGCGTTTAGTGGGACAGTGACTTTGACTTGCCGGCCTAAACCGGCTTTGATCAATGCTGCTTGAATGTTTTGAAGTGCTGGGAGAGTTGCATTTGTGAACATGTTTTTGTATGTCTTCAGAAATGGTTCATTCCCAACTGCTACATACCTAACAAAATGTTTTTTACAACAAAGTTGTGTTTTATTATGTTTCGTGAATATAAATCAGAAAAGTGTTATGATATTTCTATGTATGATCCAATTTTTTATATTTCAGCATATCCATTCATGGATATTAGGATATACAATATGAGTTACTATATGGAATGCTTAAACCATATGTAAAACCAACCTTATATCGACTCCACGTGAAACATATGCGGATACATTTGTCGCCACCCAATTTTCAGCAACCGTAACTCCACTTGCCAACGGAGCTAGAAAATCATTCGGAATACCAAGCATAACCTGAATTCCCGAGTTTCTAAGTGCGTTCAACACCCAAGGCTCAGCTTCAAAAAGTTTAACTTTATTGAACCCATTATCTTTCATTAACTTCACTGCGATATTGGGTGGCAAAGGGTGCGATGCACGTGTACCCCAGTTAACCCCGAACCCTTGAACCGACAAAAGTTTTGTGTTTAGTACGAAAATGAAAACCAAGCCCCACAAAAAAGATGAGTTGCATGATCTCATGTTTGTGGGAATGAAATGTTACAGATGTTTTGCAGATAACAAACATTTGCAGATATAAAACTTATAGAGTTTAAGGAACTTTGTGTAAAGGCAAGGAATTGCATAAAAGTTAAAAAAGGGATTGGATGCCATTTTGGCATACACAAATGAATCATTCTTGAGTTAACTTCTTGTTAAGATTATTTACAATTGAGATAACTTGGAACAAGGGATATCTTATAATTTATTAACCAATACAGTGAATGTATTTTCAGAAAATGTCAACTTTTAGATGTATATTAAAAACATGTTGTTTTGGTATAACCACGAGGATCATATGTACTAAAACAAGATTTATCGGTGACAACTTGGATGATTTAGATAACATCTTAAAAAAGGGACAAACTTGGGTTGAGTATGTTTAGAAATCCAACATTTTTTTCATTTCTTTCATTTCAATATGTTTATAGACAAAAAATTTAACAAGATTGCAACATGTAGTATACCTGAAACAGTAACAAATAAACAATAAACAGATGAAGTCAGGATTTTACTCTTCTGTAATTATGTAATATATTTTGAAGAAGCTTTAAGTTGATCTCTCATCAATAATATACACAAATTAAATTAGTATCTTTGTTAGTATCTATACAATAAATACTATGGGAAACATGATAAACCAAAAGTGTAGAAGCTAAAAAGTAATTAAGCTTAAATATGCCGTAGGCAACCATAAAAGGGATCATAAAACATGAGGCAGTGGTTTCTTTGACTTTAGATTTCTTTGACTTTGACAAAACCCAAAAGTCAACCATCTGCCATTTAACCATCCCCCAAAACCCAGACCCTCATGCTGAACCTCATACAGCCCAAACCACTCTCAAAGAACGACAATCAAGGTCCAAACAGTGACCCTCAGTGTTGTGAAAAGAGCCGCAAACAGACAAATAGTCTGAAAAAAATGGTCCATGATGCCAACTGGTACATTAAGCGTTTCTGTGATAGTTTGTTTATTGTTTAAAAAAGTATATCACATCTCCAAAGATTTGCCACAAGTGACTCGATGACACTACTACTTATCAAGCTGCATCTTTGGAGGTTCAACCCAACAAGGGTCTTTCCCAACAACTCAAGAGAAATCATACTCTCATTAGAAATCCTTGGACAACCCGATAACGAAAGAACCTGCAAGTTTATACACCCATTAGACAAACAAGAAACACCTGAATCCGTAATGCCGCACTTTGAAACATCAAGATCTTTAATTAACAAGCAGTTTTCTGCAATAGCAGCCAAGCTTTCGTCACCAATCTTCCTGCATCCATCCAGATTTAGCACTTCCAGGGTTCTGCCATGGGTCTTAGCCAAATCTACCACAACTTCATCAGTCAAGTTTATGCAATCAGTAAGATTGACATTTAAAAGTCCACCCGTGCAGGCTTTGAGAAGTTTTGAAAGGCCAGTATCATTTATCCTGCAAGCCCCAGTTAAATCAAGACTATGCAGATGTGGACATAACTTCCCCAAAGTCGCTAAGTTGGTGTTTCCAAACCCAATGCAGTTCTTGATCGTTAAAGATCGTAAACTTTGACTTTTGGACAACCCAACTGGTTCTTGCTCCAAATCTCTGATCCCCATACACTTCACAACTGATAAAGCTTTCAACTTTGCGTTTGGATGCGATAAAGTTCCCAATATTCCATGTTGGCTGATCCTATTACACTCTTCTAAGTGCAAACTTTCGAGAAAACAGGCAGCTTTAGCGAAAGAAACTAACCCTTTATCAGACACAAAACAACACTTTTTAAGAGCCATGTGTTTCAAAACTCGACAACCATGTCCAATAGCTTCAAGGCTCAAGTCTGTGACACCATGACACGAAATTACTGTTAAGGATGTCAAAGATTCAAGGTTTTTCGAAATACCCATTGCCCAAAAGCCTTTCTTAGTAACGGTCCGGAGGCTCGTGAGGGCAAGGTTGGTAATTGACTTCCCATAACGCCCGATAACTGCTAGTGACAAGTCAGTAATGTCTAAAGCTTGAAGCTTTAACTTTGTAAGAACCAAAGAATTTGATATTAGAGTGGCTATTCCTTGGTCTTTAATAAGTGGGCAGTCTTTGATTGTAATCGATTGTAGATTCAGGCAGCCTTGGGCAACAGCTTCAAGGCCCTCATTTCCAATGCTTTGACAAGACTCTAGTGTTAGATAACACAAACGCGGGCAGTTTTTTGCTATTGCAGCCAAACCCTTACTGGAAATCAAAGGACATTGGGAAAGATCAAGACTTTCTAATGAATGGCATTCTTTAGAGATCTCGATTAAAGCTTCGTCTCCTATCAAAGAAACATTCCATAAAGAAAGAACCTTTAGAGATGGGCAGCCACGGGCAATTGCCGCAAAACCAATACTTGTTACTTCACTACTCCCCCTGACTAAAAGCTTGCCCAAACCACCTCGGGGAGAGGTACCAACTGCAATGGCACCAAGTCTGGTATCAGTTGCTTTCTTCCCTTCTAAAGACCTTGTAAGATACCCATCGTTCTCTTGTTCATCTTTTAATGACGTGTTGACTTTATTTGGCTCGCTATCTGAGTTTCGTACATTACTCAAGATCATAAGCCAACGCTTCGATACACAAGCAGAAATGCTTCTGGTTTGGCCACCGGATAAACGCCTAAAGATCTCATATAGACATTCATCTGGCAGAACTTCAATAGATGGATTCTTTTCTTCATTGTAATAGAATCTGCGAGGCTCACTTATTTGTAGCCTTTTACAAGGTCGGCTGTAAACATCAAGAACAGAAAACAAACGGGCCGGATCCATGGAACAAAATGCCCCTCTCTTATAAAGTTCATCACCCCCTATAAATCCAATAATCTAATCATTAGAATAATACTAAATGTACCTAGTTTCATATGCAAGGTTTACACTCTTTGTAGCAAAGTTCATGACTTACAATTAGTTCAACAAACTAAGTATGGTTCACTAATCAAAACTATCCTAAAAGATTAATGCTTTTTTCTTTATCAATGTGTGTATATATATATATATATACAGATACAACAATGCATGAAAAACAAATATTACAGAAATTCAAGAAACACCCACATATCAAAACTATCCGAATTTAAGAACCCATCAAGAATTTTTCAAAAAAGTTCAACATTGACAATGGGGGAAAAAAATCCCAATTTAAAAACCTAAAATTAAGAATTATAGGGCAAGCTTACCAACCAAAGTAGGCATCTTTGTAACTCTTGAGAAAAACCCACACAAAAAAGATCAAATCTTTTACCAAAAAACAGCACTTCTTGAAGATTTGATTTTCTGTTAGAAGGGTTTTTGGGCTATATATACATGTGTGTATGTATAGATATGGGGGTGCATGTATGTATGAATATGTGTGAGGTTTTAGTCTTCAGATTCATTTCCCCCACCTCCCCAAAAACCAATCAACAAATTTGTTAGATGCATGTTGCATAACAATACATTGAACCTTTAAAAGAAACCATGTTTATCAAGTTGTTTTTGTGGTATTACCAAATTGTGCCAACAACAGGGAGCCCATACGTTTTACTATTTTATTCATGAATGATGATGACTTCAATAAAAATTATAAAAATATAAAAAATTTAAAAAAATAGTACGAGTATGAGAGAAATGAATAAATATCTTTTAAAGCTAAAACTAATTTTAAAAATAAAATTAAAATTTTAACCTTTCATTTTAATCTAATAATCAAGATTTATAAGTTTATTAGTAAAAATAATTTCAACTTAAAGATCTTAATCCGTGAAAAAATATAATATGTCAATTACATTGGTTACTATATTAAGTTAAGTATATATATAGATATATACATAAGGATTGATTATTATAAAACAAATATTAATGTTAAATAAATAAGACAAAATCTTGACATGATATTTAAAAATCAAGTATATATACTAATGCACGATGATTTCCATGAGGCACAGTGATTTTTAGTGAAGAAAAAACATATTTTTTTTTTGTTTTACTTTAATATTTGTTTTATTTTACCTAAAACCTATATATGTATATATATACATATATATATATGTATATATATAGGGTAAAGTTATTTTGAGAACCTTTTTTTTGCGAGAACCTTTGAAAACTTTTCAAATCAAGTGCAACCAATGATTATTCTTTACATGAAAATTGTTTTTTGATTATTTTCTGAATAACTTATGTATAATTTTGAAGTTTATAATTGTTTGGAGGCATGGATTATCATCCGTTATATAATTATGTGAAGATTTAGATTCTTGATCACATGTGCATGAATATTGCTATGATTACATGTGATCGACTTGCATACATGTGATCACATGTAATCATAGCAATATTCGTGCACATGTGATCAAAAATCCAAATCTTCACATAATTGTATAACGGATGATAATACATGCCTCCAAACAATTATAAACTTCAAAATTACACATAAGTTATTCAGAAAACAATCAAAAAACGATTTTCATGTAAAGAATAATCATCGGTTGGGCTTGATTTGAAAAGTTCTCAAAGGTTCTCGCATAAAAAAAGGTTCTCAAAATAACTTTTCACTGTATATATATATATACATATATACACTAAATGTATGACCGCACGATATGGCGTCGATGGTGGTAGTGACGGCAATGTGGCGCTAGCGGCACTGGTGGCGTCGAATTGATGTAAGAGGGTTTAGTATGGTTATTTAACCATTGGAAGATCTATGTTCTAAATTATTTTTTTGAGAGTATTATAAGCCTATTAAGTTAAGATGTTTAAATAGGTAAATAAAGAATAAGAGTAATGTAGTCGTTCAAATTGTTTAAAGGGAAAAGGTTTTTTTATAATAGATTGAATGTTATCTTTAGTACTATATAAAAAATCAAACCCCCCCCCCCCTCCAATCCCGCTCCTTTTCTCCCTTCCCTTTTTTTTCCCTTGAAAGGCAAGCTATGTACATAAATTTAAACATTTATGTCTAATGTATTGATAATACCATTAATAAAATAATTCATAATGTAGATCTTTTAACCTTTAAAATAACTACACTGTTCGTTTAAATCAATTCATTTTATATCACCGTCACCACGCAACACCGTTACTATCATATAGTCGTCGTTATCATTATTATCGTCGTATTACACTAGATTGCATCTAGTTCAAAGTGAAAGGACATCATTTTGGTTCGTTTTATTTAGAAAAATAATAGAAAAAGCACACAACAAAGTTCAAAAGTATGTCTTGCTTATTTTAAATAATAACATGATTTTATTATTTAAAGTTTGGATGATTACGGTTTAATTTGGGATATTTAATTGAAACAAAAACGAAACTCAAGCAATCGGTTTTTCAAAACGAGTCCGAAATATTTGCTTTTTGAAAACAAAACTATCGAATTTGATTTTTGGTCGGTATAGTTTCCAGTTTGGATTTAGTTTTTTTTTACACTTTTAAATAAATTATCAAGTTACAAATATTGATGTTATGTGACGTAGGCAAACTGGGTTTTCAACGTCCATGTTTACTGTACCTGATCATTTTGTTGACATCATATGAATTTTAGGTAACTTTAGATTATGAGAAGTGGGGTGGGGGGCAAAGGGGCTCACTACATAAGGGGGACTTCCGTCATGTGGGGGAGACTCCCTCCAAGAGTTACCCTCCTTTTTGTTAGAGTAGACTACTCTTTGGGGAAGCCCCCTTTTTTTTATTAATTTTTATTTTATTTTATAAATATAAATAACATATATAAGTAATAAAAATAAATATAAATAACAAACTTTAAAATTACTAAATTATATAAAATGCAATAATCTATTACAATAAAAATAAATAAAATTAAAGTAAAACTACATAAAAAAAATATAAGATTTGAGGGTTGTTTTTGTAAAAAATGAATGTATAAGGTTTAAAATTAAAATAAGGTAAATAATACTAATGTAATACTAAATACTAAATAATATCATCCATCCACCCATTATCTCCTTCCCACTTTTTTTTTCACTTTTTTTTTTTCTCTTTCTCTTACGCAGCCACTGTTTCCATGGAGTTCATCAAGTATTTTTTTTAATATCAGCAGATCTATATATAAAGAAAAAAAATTAAAAAGGGGGAATATAGTCGTTTAACGGCTATAAATTTATGGGGAAGAGGAATGGAGAGGGCGATCAATATTTGTCGGCCAATAATTTTTAAATTAAAGTTATATTTTGGATACATAACTTCAATTTTTAGTAACTTGGTATAGAAATCATTAATTCGAAACAAGATTTAGATTAATTAGATTTTTAATTGGTCAATTTAAATACTAAACGATATGATTGATTAATCGAGTTGTATATTAAGATTATGTATAAAGCAAATTACACCTTGTTTAACATCATGCTTTACACCTCTAATTCCTGTCTAGTATAGTGGGGTAGGTATTAAGCGTATTGGTTAAATGAGATGTACAAGGAATTTGGTTGTTTGGTAAATTGGTGGTATTTAATTATAAGATATATGACCATGGCCAACGGATTTTCATTCGCTGTAACGTCAACTCAATACTAAGGTGCATCATAATAAGATATGACTTAATCTTAATTAACTAAGTTGGATATAATTCGTTGTCCCAAATATTTTAACGGTAAAATGGTGGTATTCATTTTTATATAATCATTACCACCAAAAATGTGCTTGTTTTTCACACAATCATTGTCTTCAACGTTAATAAATAGAATTCATTGTTAATAACTGCAAAACTATTAACGGATTTTGTTCATGTATCTTTGTTATGGACAAACTTTGGTACAAAACACTTTTATTCTATTTATTTATACTCTTAAAACATCTAGTATTAAAGATATGGACCATGTGAGGTCATATATTCTCTCTCACGCGCGCATATATATATATATATATATATATATATATATATATATATATATATATATATATATATATATGTTTTAGGTAAAATAAAACAAGTATTAAAGTAAAATAATAGATGAAAATCATAGTGCATCATGAAAACCATCGTGCATCAATTGGTTCGTGAATCTTCGTGCATCAATTTAACCATAATCTAAGCGTCAAGATCTTGTCTTATTTGTTTTACTTTAATATTTGTTTTACAATACCCAACCATATATATATATATATATATATATATATATATATATATATATTCATTTAAGTCTATTTTCTTCATTCGAATCTATATCTATTGTATTTAACAGAGTAAATAAATATCCAAATAATATAAATTTTTTATTTTTATTTAAATAACAATAACTTCGATGCGAACATTATTGAGAGTAGATGCAATAATTATAAAAAAAATTTAATGACAATCCTTAGGGCTGTCGGTTAAAACTGATTTGGTGTATTAAAATTTCTATATTGTTGTTACAAAATTAATGAGGTGGGTTTTAATATATAGTGTACAAATTTTTAAGCACGTAATAAGTTGTTTGTGACAACTCATACGTCTATCATTATCATTTTCGTTCAAGTTTCATTCAAATATAAAAAAGATTTCGTTCCAACAGTGGGCGGGTGGTGGCTGACTTGTTGGGCCATGGAGCGGCGCAACCATATTTGCTCTCCTAGGGTTAGGTTGCTTCGATTGGAGAGTTGTGGATCGTAAACTATATGATGTCGGGCCCAGAAGATGTCGTCGAAAATCAACGGGCCACGATCAATAATAATGAGGTGGAAATGAAATGGAATTGAAAACAAGTATTTGGCAAGTATGACTCGGGTGTCGAATAAGGAGGTTGTGAATTGAAAACTTAAGTGAACTATTTGGATTTTGGAAGTGAATTTTGTTAAGTAAATAAAAGTTTTTTTGAAAGGTTAAATTAACTAAGGAAAGCATAAAATGCAAATAACAAATAAATAAAGCAAGTAAATAAATAAAATGACAATATCAATCACAAACAAATATATCTGCTTGGGCAACTCTCCCTCTTTTTGCAACGATAATGATGGAACAAGATATAACAATACAAAACGGATTGACAAATTAAGGCTTATGATCATTGACTTCTCATGAGCGCGACGTAAGCCAAAATATCAATTTACTATTTAGAGGTTGCTCTTTTAATAACAAACTTCAATTTTAGACTCACTAGTATTAACAAATCTGAGTATTGCGGTCACAAGTATTCTCCGACTTTGTTAAATAAGCATTAAAAACGACTCATGTTGGTTTATTCAATCATAAGGTGGGTTTCCCCTTTTTATAATAAAACGAACCTCAATAAAATATGCACACTTAATGGTTGCATTTTTAGTAGTATCATATTTTATTAGCCGAAAAAGTTAAGTTCAACAAATCATAATTAAGATTAATATTCGGTTTCGCTTTCACTATTCCCGCAATAAACAAATGCTAAAACAATTATTTATCAATAAATGAGCTTCAAATCAATCGGTCAATTGCAAATGACACCCACCCACAATACTAATCCTAAACAATGACTAGTCAAACTTTGACCCTAAAAGTCAAGATTCATAATCATGACAAAAAGAGTTCAAATCATATGCCCAAACAAACACAAACTAATCTACTCACTAATCATAATCATATCATCATATAAAACACCAAAAGTCATGCATAGACACATATCCAATTAATGTTTAACAATAAAATGAAAGATGAAAAGAGTAACAGATACAACCCAAATCTCTAGCAATAAAATGAAGTGGTGGTAGAATCTTCTTTTCCCCAAAGCTCCAAGCCTCCAAATCTTCAACCCAAAATGTAAATCTTCAAAGATGAGGAAATGGGTGAAAGGGTTTTGATGGGAAAATGTAGATGGTGATAATGATGGTGGATGGATGGATGATGATATTATTGTAAGAGAAATGGATTTTTGTTTGGATGATAATATTCTAGACAATAAAAAATATATGTACAATGGAGTGTTTTGTTCTGCTGCTGCGTGCTTGTCTTGATAATGTGCAGCCTCCTCTTTCTTCTGTCTGATATTTCTCTTTTATATTAAGAAGCAGCTCCTCCAAAAATAGGTGCTGCTCTTTTTTTACTTGTACGTGGCATTTTCTTTTGCCAAGAATAATGAAGGCATGAGGTTGCGGCTGTGTGGCAGCATCTAATAGGGTAGTCAACTCAAAACTTCAAAATGACAAATGATTTGTGGCAGTGTGGCGTGTTCTTATTTCCAGCAAAACAAATAAGATTTCACAATTTTTTGGATGAGGTGGCAAGTGATAATTGGATGGTCAAAGTCAACACAAACCATAATCTTCAATATAGTATTGAAAATTTGGAGCTGCTGTGCGTGTGGCTCTTCTACTACTCTTGACCCAATTATACTAATAGATTTTATGGGTATTTCTTTTAGTTATCCGCAGCTGCACATTCTTGCCTTGCTTTGAACAATGTTGCTTCACTTAATAATGGCTAAGTCTTTGAGCGTCAACTAAGCTTTTTACTTAATTGTCATTTTCCGTCTTTTTAGTATTTTGTGATATTATTTAAACTAAATATTTAGTCAAGTCTATTATTTAAGGATTAAATAATGAATAAAAACTTTCAATTGATAAACTTAATCGCATACATGTTTAAGTTATTATCCAGCGCTATAATTAGATATCGATTATATTGAATTATTTTAGCATTTAAACTAGATATGATATAATGATTCTTTTTTCATCCTTTGAATTATAAAAGATTTTATTTTACCTTTTAGTTATTAAATAAAAATTCAATTTCTTACTCAAATTCAATAATTTATTCATTTTTTTAGAAATTAATACTTTCAGTTTATGTTTATGCGTTGTAATTGAACTTATGTTACTGGTTTATTTATCTAATATTTTTGTTGTATCTTTTTTTCTTGATTTCATTTGTTGTTACATCATTGAACTATTTAGAACTTACTAAAACAAAAAAGTCTATTGATTGTTATTAAATATGGTATTCATTTGTGATGTAATTGTCTTTAATAAGTAAGTTTACATTTGAATACATTGTTGTATTCTTATACTTTAAATTTGTAGATACAAAATTTATTTTTAATAGATTTTTACAATAACAATTATTCTTTAGCGGTAACAATTTTAAATATATTAATATCTTTTCAACTTTTAAAGAATAAACACATGAATGAAAAATGTTTTCAGGTATCATGCCATATATGTATATATGTATATATATATATATTAAAATAATATTTATCCTAGCCTTTTAAGCTATCCTTGGCAACTTAAAACTATGCTTAAATATTGCCACATAGAATAAATCTAACGTGTCATCTTCATGTTTTTTTTTACAATATTAATGTTATTTATATATATAAAAACATAAATAAATGTGGCAACATTAATATTGGGCTTTAATAATAAACATTAAACTAAATATATTTAGAACTACCGTAATATACTTTTTAACTTTGGTAAATATTTACTTCTTAAAACTCTACTTCCAATTTAATGTCATAAAAATAAAAACACAAAGAGTTAACCAAAAATGAAGGGGAAGAGAAATTTGGTGGCGTACAAAAGAAAATGATCAGTCCCTAAGCAAATAATGAGGCTGATTTTTACACATAAAAATTTTATTCATTCACGGAAAAATAGATGGAAAGACAAATCTGCCCTCCATCTTTTTATTCAATTCAGCACACCTATTTTGCCATAGGTCCATAACCCAAAATTCAAACATGCTAGAAACCAGAGTACTATTCCCCACGATCCTATTCTTAGAAATCTTCGTCATCATGTCCTACTTTGATAACACTGCAACAACCATATACAATACTTCTACCGACACACAATTATAGTTGGTAACATATGTCAATTTTTTTATATTGACAATTCGATATGGGTTTACTATCCTACGAAAACATAAATGGGGGCAGATTCTTACCCATCATTATTCCTAACTATAGGATCGAGATGGATACAAGTTAGGATTATCAATCTTGAATATCTGGAGGGCTGATGAGATGCAAAGATGTTTGGATTCAAAGATTATAATGATGATATTATCATTTTTCTTTCTTTGCCTTAATTAATTTATGCAACTAAGTGATGATGTTCAAGATAAGGCTCATGCGAATTTGTAAATGAAAACAAATCAAGATAGGACTGAACGGAATGTTTCTCAAGAAAAAATGAAGTAATGAACCAATTAAATTATGAAGTTTGATACACGAGGGCATAATTGTCTTTTTATTAATGTTCAGTGTAAATATCACCACTCAATAATAAGGTGATTTAATAAATTTACTATGTATAGTGATTATCATTAAAACAACAACAAAAGCCATGAACACAAGTGGCTGTGCAAGTTTTTTTTTTTTTTAAGGTCATCTAAGGTATTCAAAATTTTTATGTATTATTATTTTAATTTGTTTAACTTATTATTTATTTTGTAATAATTTATGATATTATTGACATATTGATTAGATATGTTTCATATTCAGGCCCCGTTTTTTTTTTCTTAATAGACTTAATAATTAAGAATTTAATGCATTCAGTCAAATTTCATGTTTTTTTTTATTCGATAAATAAAAATCAATTACCTACTTTTTACTTAAAACATTCAGAAATTATTTATATATTCACCCACTTAAAAAATTCAGCACTAATGATTAAAAAAAAACGAGTCCTTAGTTTATGTAGATATTGATGATAGAATGTAATATAAATTAAATCAAAATTGATGTAGATAGAAAAGTACAAGATGAAATGCATATTATATAACCATTAAAACATATAATAAAATAAAAGATTATAAACTTATTATATCACTACTAAAGCATTTAAATTCTTTCATTTTAATAAGAAAATTAATGAATATGTCATTGTTGTAATTTCGTCAAAAGATTTAAATTCTTTCATTTTAATAAGAGAAATAATGAATATGCCATTGTTGTAATTTCGTCACGTTGCATCTGGTTTTCATTTCTCATGTCACACCAGTTTTCATTTGTTATTCTTGGTTCCTTGCACAATTTCCCTCTTGGTCTTTGTTATGTAAATATTGATGATAGAATGTAATGTAATCCAAAATTATATTGGAACGGGAATACACCATGAACTATATTATATTGATATTTAAAGTTTTAAACAATAAACTTATTGAATAATTTATTAATGTGTTAAACATGTATTGGGAATCTGTATATGTGTATATTTTTTTCTCGAAAAAACCTTTTCTATGTACTCATATATTAAAAGGAAAAATCCATAAAAAGATAACCTATTTACACAAAATTCCTAATAAAGGAAATCTATTTAGTTTTTGTCTATTAAAAGGATCATATTTTTAAAAAGTGCACAATACAAGGGATATCGTTAATTTTTATCGTTAGTCAATCGTTAAGTTCTACATCGTCATGACACATCGTTAAAAATTTCATGTGGACATATGACGTGGCTATTTGATAAACACTTGCACCCTCGAAAAAAACGCTCATTCCTTTTCTTTCTTTTTTATTTTCAAAATCATCAACATCAACAACCTTACGTTCATAAAAAATGGAGTATATGTTTTATAGTCACAACTACAATTCACGCTCTGGGATTGGGTACAGTTGTTGTTGTTGTTACAACTACAATTCACGGTGGTCCATCTCTCTTTCAAACATAATCTTAATTCCAAAATATGAAATCAACAATCCAAAAAGGTTCGAACATTCTTAATATGAAATTGACAAATAGTCCATCTTGCTTTCAAAACATGAACTCATATTACGATTTGGAACATAAAGTTACAAACTTCCAAACTTCTAGCATCATTACCTCGTAATGCACAACCACCGTCGCACCATCACAAGCAGATCCCATCTTGCCGGAAAGGTCGTCGGTTGGGTATTCAGTAGATTTGGAACAGATGGATGGATGGATATCTTGTACTTCCCTTATCTATCACCACGATCTTTAGCTTATTTTCTTTAATTGGGTACAATCTTGGTGACGGTGGTGGCCAGATCTTGGTGGTGGTGGCGACGGTAGTTGCTTGCAGGTGGCCGGATAAGTGGGTACAAATACTTTGAGACTGAGATTTGATTTTGGTAGCTTTTATTTTTAGTACGCCTCCCATATCCCCACCACTATTTTTTAGTATCTCGACCATTACTACTTTTTGCAGCGACCCTCGCTGCAAAAAGTGAAAAAAGTGCAGGCCCCCATGTCTATAATGGTAAATATGAAAAGCGGGCCCCCTGTCTGGATCACTGCAAAAAGTCTGATCGGGTTACCAAAAAGGTGGTCGGGTTACCAGACGCCTTTTTAGTATCATGACATTTAGTTCTTGAAAATTTCCAACACAATCTGCTACACGTTTGATACGCATTCAAAAGCTCTGACCTTTTTGTTTGGTTGGAAGGGAGATTTGTAAGGCACCTATAAAAACAATATATTTCAGTCAAAGTAAAGTGCAAATTTTAATGACGTGGCACGGTGACATGGCATTTAACGAAAGGTTGACGTTAAAGATTAACGACATTCCCTTTATTGCAAAATTTTTAAAAAAGGAATCCTTTTAATGGATGAAAACTAAATAGGTTCCCCTTATTAGGAATTTTGTGTAAATAAGTTACCTTTTTATGGATTTTTCCCTATATTAAACAACCTTTTTTTATTTCCGCACAAAGTGCGGGTAAAATACCTAGTGGAATAATGGAAACATAGTCATAAATGAAAATTCTTACCAAACATCATTCCATTTTGTAATCAAATAAATATCAATACTCTCTACAAACACATGGTATATACATATGATAGATGATAGATGGTTTTTATGAAATGCAATACGGTAGCTTTTGAGATGTTTCATTATGAGCTAATTTAATGTAATCTTGTGCGAAATAGAGCCAAATTGCCTTGTTTCCCATGCATCCCAAAAGCCCGACCTCAACTGGTGAGACTTTCAAGTAACACAAACCGAAAGGTATATGCCAATCATCTGCTTACTAACAAACATTCCTTAGATACCTAATATAATGCTAAAGAAATCAACTATGCTGCAGTTTTTAAATATACCAAACAAAAATAGAAAGAACAAAAGGGTGTAGATACCTAAAATTTAGTTTACATGATTAGCCATAGCCAAAGGTAACTTGTTCCTTTACATCATCAAGTGATCGAGTCAACGATGTATGTATGTTCTTTCTTGCTGCTCGGTCCATACAAATTCCAAATCACCAGAGCTGTGGAGCACCCTTTCTAACCCATCCTTTTGGATCATGGGTATCATACTTCTGTAAATAGTTCTCCTTTTAGCTAATGATGGTTACGGGTATGACTGCTCTATATTCACGACCTTTTGATGATTATTTCAAGAAGCAATCTCAATGTAGAATCCAAAATAGTCAAAAACGAAACATTTTCATCTAGACAAAAGAACTGTGATATAAAGTCAATGTTGATTAATATGTAAACTGTTTGATAATACGTTACCTAAATCCTTGACTGCAATACTATATAAGGAACTAATATATAGCCGCTTCTGCAGCCACCTTTAGTCTAGAAAAACTATGGTCAGCTACCTTTAGTTTTAAACTTGTCATAAACAATATTGAACATTGTCACTTTGTTTGACTTTCTATGCAATAACCTGTCACAGTTTAGCAAGGAAAAATACATGCTATATAACTACACCTCATATACTGTCCATTATCAATTTAAAAGAGCAAGACGAGAGTAGCAGGTCAAGCTAAGCTGATGCAGACCCCTTTTGACCCAGAACCAATTCAACACATTACCCAACCCGGCCATGTTGCCATCTCACATCTGGTTCTACATCGACAATCAATATTTGGACAATTTCAAAACTGTATGTAGACATTGCCTAGAAGCAATATATAAGAAAGAAAAAGAATCACAAATAACTCAAAATCCGAGGGTCCATATACCTTTAAAGACTCCCCATAGTGTAAGCTAAAACAAGTTAGGTTTGGGCCCAACCTGATAAGGCTTTTTGTGTCCAATTTATAATATTAAGCAAATATATAGATATATTAGATTAGATATAACTACATTATTTCAATGCTAAGTCAATTTCTCTAAAATAAAAAGGTTAGCACACTTTAAAATATTTGAATACATGTTAGACAACTTTTGACCAGCTCAACCCACTCGAACAGTTTCAATTAGCTTGAAACTTTTTTAACCGTTCCCATAAAAACGGGCAGAAATTGTTCAAAGTTACCTTTTCAAGTTCTTCAACAGCCTTGTCAATTCCATTCTTCTGCTCAAAGCATCATCAAGGTTCATCTTTGGAACACAGGCCCTTATAACTTTGAAGTTAAAATAAAGGTTTTTAGCATATACAGATCATGAAGGAAAAAAAAGTAATAATAATACAAACGTTTTTACCATCAAAAACATAGGCCTGGATTTAAGACCTTGCGTTGCTAAGTTTATAGTATCCGTCACTTGTGTTACCAGACAGGACAGTACTAAATGGAAGCAACAACATTGACTAAGATATTGTCCTGAAATACAACAAAACTAATTTAGCTGCAGAGCAAACACAACAATAGTAAATATGGATGTTGCAATTCAACAAAGAGCATTGGACCAAAAACCATTGTCCAACAATTCAACGACTGAAAGTGCTGCACATGCCTTCAGGTTTCAATTCTAGTTTCATCGTTTTTTTCTATTCAACTGAGACACTAAACATTTGTAAAATTGTATGGATGTTTCACCAGGCAACTAACAGCAAAGTACCTTCTTTCCAACAAACAAAAAAAGAACAGTGGTAACTTTCTTTTTTTTCCTGAATTTATATATGGAAACATTACACGCATGAATAAAAAACAGTGGGTGAATGGAAGATGATTACATAAATATTTTTAACAAAAATACAGTTTGCGGATTCATACATTCATCCAAATCATTACAATGAAATTGGTTTACAATTGCAGGGTCTATAGTCAGATAACACAAAAGTATATATGTATGCACATATATATTCTAGTTAAAAGAAGATATCATTTCAATACAAGCCAATGAGCCATCATCCACCAAATATGATATATTTGTATGTATTTGCATACATCAAAAATAAGAAAACGATATAAAGAAGATGAAACCAACCAGAATGTAAAGAGTAATTTTCCTCTTGGCGTATCAACTGTCCAAGAGACGACATCAATCTGATTCATCAATATCATTTTCAGCGGCTTCACTATTTTCAGTGTCATCAGAGAACTCATCCCATGGGCTCTGAAAATGTTGTAGCCTTTCACAAATCTCTGCAAGATCACCATTCAACTCCACATTCCAACATTTAAGAATGTCAAGATGAGTAAGTGACTTGCATTTGTGAAGCATTTCAAAAAGGCCCGAATCACCAAACTGACCACAGCAAAGTTCGATATGCTGAAGATGTGGCATGGTGCTAGCAATCGTTATGGCTTCAGAATCATCGAAAGGCAGATTATCTTCAATCGGAGGCATGTTTCTTTTTAGGTGAACCAAAGAATGGCATTGGTTACCAAATGCTGCAATGCCTTTGCTTGTAATGTTATAGCAATAGCTGATGTCCAAGAGTGTAAGATTTGGCAAAGGCTTTATATGCTTTGATACCATTTGGTCAGTAATTCCACTCATTGGGATTTCAAGCTCTTTTAGAAATCTTCCACTGCCAAATAAAAACAACAATACTGGAAAACTTTAATGGGTGTCTTGTAGTAATTTTGACCAACATATTTGGTCCATTTCATCTCACACTCACATACATTTATCATTTACATATAGCTATCATACATAATATAATACGTAAACAAGAAATGTGATATGTCCAACTACAAGTCCTCCGACAAGAGCCCAACTTATACTTCAGCCCAAGGAGGGAGGCCCACTCTATTGATATGTTGCATTATCAGTAGTAGAAATTGCATTATAGGATTAGTGGCATGAAATAAGGAAGATGTGGGTAACACGCTATATCACAATGTTGCATTATCAGTAGTAGAAGTTGCATTATAGGATTGTTTCTTTCTAAATCTCTTTGGAGTATTTGCCTACTACAACACGCTATATCACAATGCTTGGATGAAGTGGTGAACACCATTGTTTCTAGAGACAATGGTTAAGGGTTAAATCCATACGCCTTGCACGACCAGAGGTCCTTTTTTTTTTTTACCTTCGATAGAAACCGGAAACAATCTCTTTACCTTAGGTAGGGGTAAAGGTTATCTACATCCCAATCTCCTCCGTTATTATACTACATTAGGTTTATATTATGTTAGCCTACACAAAGTGTTGTAAGTGTAAATCATAGGTGAAACCACATACAATACAAGGTACCCCGACCTACGGGTTTATCAGATTAATATAGTGTAAATTTTTTTGAAAATAATGTATTCTTTATTGGTGTTGCGGGTCAAACAAATATTAATGTCACGAACTCTAACCTTCCAAAGGGTTATCCTAACAATACAACTTATAAAAATGTATTTGTGCAACTAAATGCGAAATGGAAACTACCAAAGTGACAAAAGCTCTCAAAAAAGGGTAAAAATAACGAAAAATCTTAAAAATGCTAACAATTTGTAATAATATAGTCATTATCATTATTTTACGTCAATACGAGGCTAGTGATAAAAGATTTTGTGATACGGGCACTTTCAACCTTGATTCCGCCAAGGGTGTAAATATAATATTTATATAATCCCTTGTAATTAATCTCATTATTCAATAACACAATATGAGTATATAAGAGTATATGACAATAATACAACACATTATACAAATTCAAATCGTATTGGGATTCATAACACGTGTAAGACAATATTGGGTGTTATATAACTCTACTACATTATAAAACATTTGTTCCTTCCAAATTTTTTCAAACTTTCAACTTCAACAACTCATTTTTATCCCCCCTCCTTAAATCTCAACCACTCATTTTTTCTCTCTCCTCCATAAATATTTTATTCCTTTAATTCCTTTAAAAATCTTTTATCCAAAAAACCGTACATCGATAAATTATAAAAATTATATGAGTGTTCTTTAAATTTCATGCTCTTTCATTAGAGGGGTCATTAGATATACTTTCGACGAATTTTGAAATCCGAGGGTGGAGCCCGTGCGGCTAAGGCATCTGGCTATCACAATCTATGACCTATCACCTCCTGTGAGCTATGATACTCTATGACCTATCACCCTCCGCAACGTGCGGGTCTCGTAAAATAAATACATACAAATGTATACAAGAAAACGTACCAATGAGCAATAAAGAAGAAACCCGATTCACCAATGCGGTAAGTAGACAAACGTTGAACCGAACACTTGCTACGTCGAACCAGCTTCTTGACCACCAAGTCAACCGCATCGCTGTCGTTACGCCGTCGACACCACGCTTGAACATCCACTTTGGACCAGCAATAAGGCCCACCCACAACTTCCATCCAACTTTTACATACAAATGGCACACTCCTTACCATTTCATCTACCGGGTCAATCCTTACAAATATCAATGCAAGTATCTCCGGGTTCAACCCGGCCCATTTCCTTAATTGGCCCGGCACCTGTTCGTCTGTGGATACTTCCTTCTTGTTGCTCATTTTTGCAAAAAATAAAAATAAAGAAAACCCAGCTTTTAGTCTCTTACCATTGCTAGTGTGGTAAATCTAAGAACTGATATTAAAATTTCAATTATTTACGTAATTAATAGAAAAAGAAAATACAGTAAGAATGAAAGATTCCTCATGATCAAACATGGAAATGGAAAAAGTGATGTATAGTAAAAATAAAAGAATATTAATGAATAAACATGGAAATAGAAAAGTGTTTGTTGATGTGTAAGTTTGATGGGGCCCTTATATACCAACCCAAAGCACATGAAAAAAAAAATAGTGATGTACAAGTCTCAATGGCATAACAGGTCACATGAAACCTGTTAAGATACGAACCTATTAAGACATGAACCTGTTAAGGTCAAACACGAACACGACCTGTTAACTAATCGTGTCATTTTTTTCAAACACAAACACGACACGAAAATTAACAGGTGCACCTGTTAAGACCTGTTAAGGAACCTGTTAACATGTATATTATAGAATGTTTGACTAATATTGAAAAAAAAAACCTTAAGGATACAAAAATTCTTACAAATTCCAACTATTATATAGGGACAATAATCTTTACATTACAAAAGTTCATAAACATCTTACCTTATAAAAATCATATATCAAATCATAATATCAATTCTTGGTATTTTTATATATGTATAATCTTAACATGTCTTAACAGGTCCTAACAGGTCCGGATCTGTTAAGACACGAATCTTAACAGGTCTTAACAGGTCCGAACCTGTTAAGACACGAAACCTGTTAAGGTCAAACACGAAACCTGTTAAGAACAGGTCGTGTCGTGTTAACAGGTTCCGTGTCAAAATTGCCAGCCTTAGTCTCAACCTTCACAAATCACACTATTTGAACTTGTATCAAATACTTCATCCGTCCCATTTTAATTGTTATGTTGACTAACCTTGATTGTAAATAACTTTGTTTATACTATATAGTAATGGATGAAACTTATATGAACGAAAAGTATATTAAATACTCAATCCATTTATATATTTTATATCAAGTGTTACATGACACAAACAAAGTTATTTACAGTCAAAATTAGTCAACATAACAACTAAAATGGGACGGAGAGAGTATATAGTTATATTACAATAATACAAATTTGTTACCGATGGAATAAACATAATTGTGAGTTTATCACTTCTTCTTGAATTTGTAAAAGTAAATGAAAAAAAGTATTGTTATGAAATACTAAAAAAACGATTTTCCAATCATTTTTTAAAAAAAAAATAATGATTTGTATTTTTGTTTTTATTTGATTAAAAAAATGTAATGTAAGATTATTTCATATTTAACTTAGGTGTAAACAACCTTATACTCATGCCTAGCCATTATTTTGTTCTTAGATCGATTAAAATAGACTTTGGGAACTTGTAGTCTCAAATATTTGGACCAATTTAAGAAGATAGAAATGCATCCATGTAGAGATGGGCAAAAACTGAACCTGAAACTAAACCGTTGAAAAAACTTGATCTGAACCCAGTTAAACCAGGGTTTGACTAAAACCAGTTTTGATTTTGGAAAACTTGACAGACTTAAATTGGTTTGGAATTCAGGTTTTCGGACCAGATTGAGACCGGGTTGAAATTAGGCGGGTTTGGTTTTTATCAAAAAAAGTCGTCAAAACCTGGTTCATATTTGACCTAAATCGGGTTCAAAGCAGTTCAAGTTGGGTCAAACCCTGTTTTGGTCTCATTAACCAAAACTGGGTCGAGTTTCAAAGTTTGAGTCGGGTCAAACTTGGTTTTTAACCAACACTATATCCATGAGTCAAATATTTCAAGTTGTTTAGTAAAAATAATATGATGGTTTCATTTGATAGTTAATTTTGTAGAGCGAGATCACTCCTTTAAGATGACTACAATTAGCAATTAGCAATCTCAATAAACCTATACTATCTAATAAAATAACCTATCTTTTTTTTTTCCTTAAACTTTTTGCCTTTGAAAAACCAAAAATACCTTCTCCTTTATTCACTAATTTAAACATCTTCATCTAATATACTTATAATATCATTAATGAAATAATTTAAAGTATAGATCCTCCAATAAATGCCACATCACCACCACCCTCCCCATTATTGCCCCCATCACCGTCCCCACTGTCGCCCTTACCACCGTCACCACCACCACCTCCGCCATCGCTACCCTCACTGCCGTCTCATTGTGCGTGCATAAGTCTAGTTAGATTTTTAAAAAATCTAACGAAATTCACATGTCAAATTCATCTGGTTTTAAACTTCACTTATATTACAAATTACAAGAGTGTTTGTAATAACACATTTTATCATTACCTATACTACTAGAGTGAAGGTCCGTGCGTTGCACGGTCGGGCTTCACGGGTTGTTTTGTACGTGTGTAAAATTGTCTTATTTTGAGGTTTTTTATTGTTCAGTTCGAGTTTAATGTCGGTGTGAGTGTTGATGAGCTGAGGTTGCTGGAATAGAATGAAGGTGATGAAATGTACATATCCAAAAACATGAGTGATGATGATCTCTTATATATTATGGTCTTGTATAGTTAGATGCAAGAAGAAAAGGAGACAGGGGCGTGCCAAGTAACATATGAGCAAACTTATATATATAAATATGTGATATAAACAAAAGATGACTTTCACTTATCCACCGACTACCCTTGTTGCAGGCACATCGATTACAATGAGTTTGTTACAAACTTACAATCATGCAAAAAGGAAGTGCCACAATTGGAAGGAGACAACAAAAAAATACTCTCCAATAACTGGCAAGAACGACCAAGAAGGGAGGTTCCCTTGATCTGATCAACCACTAAGGTTATGAATCACCTCAAGTTTACAATTCTTGGCAAAGGTTCAAGGTATGCTATTCACCTGTAAGGTAGCTTGGAGAATCACCAGAGAACGGGCCCATGTACTTGACACGGTCTGGTCCAGCTGTTTAATTACAGCCTTCCACATTGAGATGCATCCATTACCTGGAATCTAAAAAATACCTGATGGAGCTACGTTTGCGAGACTAGTTCACCGAGCGAGAGGTTGATCATGGTGGTGCATTAAGGAACCTCCATTGCAGTCCTGAATGTTCTCAATCGGGAATATCGTCACTGTCAATAATCAATGTAGATGAAGAGCTTGACAAAGATTACTTGTACCACAATCTCATAGCTAGTTTGATAATGTTATTTTCAGAATTGCAAAAACTTGTGCAATAAGGAAGAGATCACTTTACCAAGATACTGTTTCTCAGTCATGGATGTACGAACCAAAATGTTGTTCCTTTTTAGCCACCATGAGGTTGCTCAACTCTTTCTACAATGTAACTCACATTTGCTGGCCACTTTACCAACATAAGGTGTATGATATGTGCAACATATCGGACTAATAGCCAACAAAAAAGTATAAATGACAGTTACATAGATACATACCTTCATTAGCGAGACTCAGATTTCCTTGTAGGCTTCCCAACCGTCGTCGCATACCCAATGGCATCTGCATATAAGAGATTAAAATAAGCAAACGTTCAACTCAACAATTCAAAGTTTAGTTTCTAATATTTGATAATTCTCCAACCAATATAGATACGTTACGGGTCACATAACACCAAAAATGCCCAAACTAAGCACCCCTGATCATATGTTTCATGTTTTGCCATGCAACATAATTATTTCTTCATATTTTAAATGCCAAACAAAAACAGCCCATCTAGACCCCTTAACATTTATGTAAATAAGACTCAAGATTTAGCTCATATATGTAACATGCACACATGTTGTTTGTTGGATCACTAAATGAAGTAGCTCCAATTTTAAGTGCGTGTTTTAGGCCTATATATCATTACTCTTTTGCTTCCACCAAGGTTTAAAATCACCAACTAACCTGATCGAGATCCATAGCGATATCCCATCCCTTATCTCCTGTATCATGCCTTATTCTTCTTGCAAGGAAAACAAAAGCATTTGCACTGAAAATCATAATCGTAAATATTACTAAATGGGCGAACAAATTTATTTATTGATAGTAGCACATATATAAATAATATGAGTCGTTCTATGTTTTAGGTATTCACAACAAAGGAAGAGCCATAGAGATAAATTGGCCAAGTAAAAAAGATAATATAATTAAGCATTGAACTCAATCTAATGTAAGGACTGTACTACCTGTATCAACAATCATCTTCATGTTCATCAAATCACATATATGGGGATCATGAAATATGAGTATGCCTTCCAAAAATATGATATCTGAAAGATTCACCTCTCATGAGTCTTATACCCAATTAATATATCTAATATTGTTAATTATATAATATTTCTCCACAAACAGTCGGAGATTATAATTATTCTACACATATCAATATTTCTTGTTGCATCACTAAAAAGAAAGACACAAAGAACGATGGGTGTAGGATTGCCATAGGAACAAAAAAAATACTTCTCAGTTGGTTTCATTTGCTTTCGCCACACCTATAACACACATGTAGCCACACACACCAAAAAATTGGCACTTAGTCATATTTTATTTCTTGGTAACAAAGCAGGCAACACGGTTATAATCTCCACCCACTTTAAATCCTTTAAAGTTTCCCCAAAAAATAGAAAAATCCCTACAAATTTGACAAACTATTAAAGAACCCAAAGAACATGGATAGCTTTTAATAAAAAATCACGGTAGTAGTAAATCAAAATCATAGTAGATGATTACCTTGTTCACATACAACCGTCCCTTTGAGACATAATATCAAACACCCGGCAACCGCCTGTCCCACAAAAAATAAACACAAAATCAGATAAAAAAGAATAAAAAAGCAAAAGAGATTCTACATATATATTTACAGAAATTTGGCCCAAAAAAATCAAAAGAAATAAACTGCAATATGAGGAAAAAAAAAGCATGTTGAAATGAAGAAACTTTAAAAGAATTCGTGTGAATGAAGATGGAATACTGAATAGTGGGTGTTAATTAAAAATCAAGACTTTCCCATTGGTAACGGATTTTGTTTTCAGCTGCCGACCTTATGACTTCCGCCATTGATTGATGACCATAATAATTATCCCCTAATTGATCATAAAGCATTCACTCCGGTAGAACCAATTACTAATGTAATTAGTAAACGAATGTAATTAAACATTTAATTAATCCCATTTAGTACCCTAATGAATGAAGTGCTAAAAAAACAACTTTCATTCAACTTTAGTACATAGAAGATATTATAAAGCAAATTCTAAATTTTAAGTTTCAACATTTACTTTCCCAAAATGCCCTTCTATTTATTCTATATTTATCTAAAATAATTATAATATCCTTTCTCTCTCTTTAAATCTCAACAATTCTTTTTTTTTCTCTCTCTCCTCCATAAATCATTTATTCCTCTAATTCATTCAAAATCTTTTATCTTAAAAACCGTACATCGACAGATTATAAAAATTATATGGGTGTTCTTAAAATTTCATGTTCTTTCATTAAAGATGTCATTCGATATACTTTCGACGAATTTTTAAATATGAGGGCGGAACCCGTACCTTTAAGACATTTGGTTCTCACACTCTATGACCTATTACACTTTATGACATATTACCCCACCATCTCACCATCGCAACACATGGGTACTTACTTTCGTCCTTTTTAATAAGCTAAGGGAGTGTAAATGACAAAAAGTAAAGCACAAGGGGATTAACTTAAAAAAGAAACATTAATCGGTCATTTCTTTCTTTCTTTCTAGAAGTAGAAGCAGAAGTTGTTCTTCCCTATTTCAAAATTACAAAAAAAAAAAAAAAAAAAAAAAAAATCACCGAACTTTGTCTCAGCGCAATGTATCCATAAACAATCATCTCTATTTATTTTTACTTCACCAGTCAGTAAATCATCAATTTAAGCATACAGTAAAAAAAAAGGTATTTATTAATTAATACTGTAGTAATGTTTAATAATATTTTTTTAACTTTTCATTATATCTTTACTGGGATTGGAAGCTATATGTACTGTAGTGGTAACTGAATGTTAGGACAATGCCACAGTAATTTCTAGGCTTTATTTGATAAGTAATACTGTAATTTTGAGCTAATATATATGTAGATATGTATCTATATGTATGGATCTAGGTTATTTAAGCGGTGACGTCTGGTGGTTTATTGTGGTTTCTAGCGGATTTTTAGCGATTTTCAACGATTTTTTGTGCTTGGTTTGGTTGAGAGGAGGGTAAAAGCTGTATATAATAGTATATATAGTTGCGAGTAAAACCAACTGGGTTGGATAAGTAGTTGGAGCTATGTCTCTGGAAAGAGAGGTATAAGTAGTTGGAGCTATGTCTCTGGAAAGAGAGGTAATGGGTTCGATCCTCATGCCCAGCAAGGCTGGAGGTCCTTTTCTACCCATGGTAGAACCTGGAAGCGGTCTCTCTACCTTTGGTAGGGGTAAGGCTGTCTACATATCAACCTCCCCCATACACCGTCGAAGACGGTATTGGGACCCAAAACCCGTGGAAGATGGCACCTCCCCCATACACCGTCGAAGACGGTATTGGGACCCAAAACCCGTGGAAGACCGCATTGGGAGTTACTTCCTATATATAGTTGCGAGTAGTCGGGTACTACTAGAATAGTACCCGCGCGCAACGACTGATAATTTTTTAAAGAGTTTCTCTTCTATTCAAGTTTTAAGGCAAAATGAAAATATGTAAAAAAGAATAGCATCTGGCTGCTGTTGTGGCCGTGGCTGACGGTTGGGATGGTGGGGTGAGATTGTGAGAGAGGACCGTGAATGCGTGTTGTGTTAATTTTTAGTGTTGGGAAATTAGTATGATGTGACAGTTTATTTGAGTCCTCATTAATATTAAAAGAGGGGTAGGGCGGGGCCTTTGGTTTGTATATTAGTTTAGCTGTGGATATTGTATTATTGTGAAATTAAAGCCTTTGTTTTGTAGTGTTTTATTGTGGTTATCTATAATCTATTTGAACCTATATTGTTGTTATGGAAACAAGCTTGTATGCGAATACTTTATTACCGCTGATACTTGGTAAATAGTTATTGAGTGGGTTAGTTAAACTGTTAAAAAAGGGAACCAGTAAAAAAAAAAGGAATCTAGATTCTAGGACAAGAAGTTAAGTAGGACAACTATCTGAGTTGCTTGGATAACGTTTCACAAATGGAGTTTTGGATGTGTAGTGGCAAACAAGGGCATCCGCCTTCTCGATGGAGTGCCAAAGTCAATATTAATCATCTTAAATAACTTAAAGTGCCTTCTCGATGGAGTGCCAAAGTCAATGTTAATCATCTAAAATAACTTAAAGTAAAGTTTATAGAAACTCGGGACAACCTTCATGTTGATCTTTTCCGGTCATTTTGTCTCTTCTTGCTATCTGTGTATCGTTTATTATAATACCATGATATGCTCTTTGCCTTTTGTATATAGTTTATATTGCATCACTTCTGATTCTAAAGACGGGAATCTGATTTTAAAGGGTTTGAGATTGGTCAAGAAACTGAGAATCAAAATCCTTGTATAAGAAAATGACGTGGTTTAGAGCTGGATCTAGTGTGGCAAAGCTTGCAATTAGAAGAACGTTGTCACAGGGTGGATCATATGCATCAAGGAAACGTGTTGTTCCTTTCGGAACCCAAGAATTCCATACTACAGTTTTGAAATCAAAAGCACAGTCTGCACCCGTCCCCCGTGCTGTTCCACTCTCACGTTTAAGTGATAGTTTTCTTGACGGGACTAGTAGTGTCTATCTAGAAGAGCTTCAGAGAGCCTGGGAGGCTGACCCAAATAGTGTCGATGAGTCATGGGACAATTTCTTTCGAAACTTTGTTGGCCAGGCTGCTACATCCCCAGGAATATCAGGCCAAACAATACAGGAGAGCATGCGATTGCTATTGCTCGTGAGAGCTTACCAAGTCTATGGCCACATGAAGGCAAAATTGGATCCTTTAGGCCTAGAACAGAGAGAGATTCCTGATGATTTAGACCCAGCTCTGTATGGTTTCAGTGAAGCTGATTTAGACCGCGAGTTTTTTCTCGGTGTATGGAGAATGTCTGGTTTTTTGTCTGAAAATCGTCCCGTCCAGACGCTAAGAGCTATATTAACCAGGCTTGAGCAGGCATATTGTGGGAGCATTGGCTATGAATACATGCACATTGCCAATCGTGAACAATGTAATTGGATAAGAGACAGAATCGAGACTCCAACTTTAATGGCATATAACAGTCAGCGACGTGAAGTTATCCTTGATAGGCTTATTTGGAGCACTCAGTTTGAGAACTTCTTGGCCACCAAGTGGACTGCTGCCAAGCGGTTTGGTCTCGAAGGCGGTGAGACATTAATCCCGGGGATGAAAGAAATGTTTGACCGGTCTGCAGATCTTGGTGTTGAGAGCATTGTGATTGGAATGTCTCACAGAGGAAGACTGAATGTTTTAGGTAATGTTGTGCGTAAACCATTACGTCAGATTTTCAGTGAATTTAGTGGTGGCACGAGGCCTGTGGAAGAAGTTGGGCTCTACACTGGAACTGGTGATGTCAAATATCATCTTGGAACATCTTATGATCGCCCAACAAGAGGTGGGAAGAGAATTCATTTGTCTCTAGTTGCAAACCCAAGTCATTTGGAAGCTGTGGATCCTGTAGTAGTTGGGAAAACTAGAGCGAAACAGTATTACTCAAATGATGTTGATAGGACCAAGAACATGGGTATCTTGATTCATGGGGATGGAAGCTTCGCGGGTCAAGGTGTGGTCTATGAGACTTTGCATCTTAGTGCACTTCCAAATTATACAACCGGGGGTACCATCCACATCGTGGTGAATAATCAAGTTGCTTTTACCACTGATCCAAAGTCTGGAAGATCTTCACAGTATTGTACCGATGTTGCTAAAGCTTTGAATGCTCCTATTTTCCATGTCAATGGTGATGATGTAGAAGCAGTTGTTCATGCTTGTGAGCTTGCTGCAGAGTGGCGCCAGACTTTCCATTCTGATGTTGTGGTTGACATAATTTGTTATCGTCGATTTGGACATAATGAGATCGATGAACCATCGTTTACCCAGCCCAAAATGTACAAGGTAATATTCCTTATTTCGTATTGTCAATGCGATACCACTTTCGGAACACACATTCTCCCTTGTTGCATGTATTTATTATTTTGATAGGCAGATTTATGTATAGTTTGTATACTCTACGATTGTTTTTGATCGTTACAGGTTATCCGAAATCACCCCTCAGCACTTGAAATTTACCAAAAGAAGCTCCTAGAAACTGGTCAAGCTACAAAAGAAGATATAGATAGAATACATAATAAGGTTACTACAATCCTCAACGAAGAATTTCTTGCCAGCAAAGATTATATCCCTCAAACAAGGGATTGGCTTTCAGCTTATTGGGCCGGATTCAAATCCCCTGAACAGCTTTCACGTATTCGCAACACTGGGTAAGTTGTGTATTTGCTGTTTATGGTGACCGTATGACCTTTACTAAAAAGTCATGCTGCCATGCAGGGTCAAACCAGAGATCTTGAAGAATGTTGGAAAAGCAATTGCAACCCTTCCAGATAATTTTAAGCCACACAGAGCAGTTAAAAAAATTTTTGCCGATCGGTTGAAGATGATCGAAACTGGTGAGGGTGTTGACTGGGCTGTTGGGGAAGCCCTTGCTTTTGCCACCTTGTTGGTTGAAGGCAATCATGTTAGGTTGAGTGGCCAAGACGTTGAAAGAGGTACTTTCAGTCATAGGCATTCTATAATCCATGACCAGGAAACGGGTGAGCGTTATTGCCCTTTGGACCACGTTGTTATGAATCAACATGAAGAAATGTTTACCGTAAGCAACAGGTAAGTTACAATGATAGTTTTTAATTCTACCTGATCGGTCTTATATACACAGTTAATCCTTAGAGATGGCAACATGTGTGGGCCGGGGAAAGGGTTGGCTGTAAACAGTTCATAGTTAGTATAGGTTGAAACGTGACGAGTGATGTTGCCTGACCCATTAACACTTTGCTTGTCACCATTTCTTTTATATATAGTTAATTTGTTAGTTATGATTACAAAAGCTATGTTATTATACTAACTGATAAAATGATACAAGTTTTTGTTAACAATGATCTTTAGCCGGTGACCTGCTTCCCTTGTGGGTAACTTTTTTTATTTGACTTGGTTGTGTTATAGACAGCTCTGAATTGACCAATATGAATTAAATGGGTTAAATTTGCCATTTCTAAGAATCTAGCATCCTTTTTTTTTTTGTATTGAGAATCTTGAATTCTGATATCTTCTCATGCCCCCTATACAGCTCTCTCTCGGAGTTTGGTGTTCTTGGATTTGAACTAGGTTACTCAATGGAGAATCCAAATTCGCTGGTAATATGGGAAGCTCAATTTGGTGACTTTGCTAATGGAGCTCAGGTGATTTTTGATCAATTCTTGAGCAGCGGTGAGGCCAAATGGCTGCGTCAGATCGGGTTAGTATTGTTGCTGCCTCATGGTTATGATGGTCAGGGTCCAGAACATTCTAGTGCAAGACTGGAACGCTTCCTTCAGGTATTTTGTTCTTGAAAAGTAGCTGTTTTGTGTGTCGTTTATGTATTATAGATAAATTTGACTGCAAAAATTCTGCATTGTGCTGAATTGGAATTGGAGTGTATTTGGTTGTGCATAAGTATGTGTTAAAACTAATCAGCGGATTACTGTGAATTTTATGTCGTCATAATAAGATGCTAGTATTCAGATAGAGTGATCGCTATTCAATGATAATTACGGTTATCTGATTATTTAGGGGTCCATTTTTCATTTTCAGATGACCAGTTACAAAACTGATTGTCATTAAAAAAAAAATTGATTACTTGGTTAGCTTTGCTTATAGTGCTATTAAAAGGCATAATTATTGTAATCATATATGCTGATTTTTAAAAGAATTTGTTGAAATAAGTTTATGAAAGATATATTGCAGTGGATCAAATACAGTTTGCCATAACTTTGTTTTAAATACTTAACAATTTATATGAATATAGGTGTTATATGTTAAGTGTCCAAAGTTGACTAATTTGCTAAATAGTCGAACAAATATTTATCACAACAGAAGGACATCCAAACAGTACATGTTAATATTGTTTATCTGATTGATTATTCAATGGCATATAATCATTTTACAACACATGAACACATACAATATGGCGCACGGCAGGTTATATTCTTCCTATGTTAATTCACTGAACTTTGAATATTGTGGCAGATGAGTGATGACAATCCATTTGTTATACCTGAGATGGAGCCAACTCTACGCAATCAAATTCAAACGTGCAATTGGCAGGTTGTCAATGTTACCACTCCTGCAAACTATTTCCATGTTCTTCGTAGGCAGGTGAGTTTTTCTGAGCTGGTTTGTCTAAAGTTTATGCTATAGGCTGAAGTTTTAACCCACTTAGGAGTGGATGTCTCAAATTTCGGGTTGTCACATAAGCAAAACTAGTCAAATGGGTTGAACGGTGGTGGAAGTCTGCTTTAATTTTTCAAATGATTCAGATACCCTAATACTGTATTCAAAATTTTGGATTATTATTGTAACGGTATTGTTTTTGTAATGGACAAATATAATTTACGGTTCAACCCAACCTGGCATGGCCCGTTGCCCCGTTGTGACGTATTCTGAAAAGAATCTGTTTAAAACCGAACTTGTTTTGACTTTTATCCCCTTCCTCTCTTGCCCTTTTCATAACATCATTACGTGGTTCAGAGTTCATTTTTGTCTTTCTCATGTTTCTTGTGATGTTTCAGATTCATAGGGAATTCCGTAAGCCACTTATTGTTATGGCCCCAAAGAACTTACTACGTCACAAAGACTGCAAGTCGAATCTATCTGAGTTTGATGATGTTCAAGGCCACCCTGGCTTTGACAAACAAGGAACCAGATTTAAGCGCCTGATTAAGGATCAGAGCGAACACTCAGATCTCGAAGAGGGCATCAGACGTTTAGTTCTATGTTCTGGAAAGGTATGCTGTAACCAACCGAAACTGAAATCTCGAATATTTAGTAGTCTTGGTGTTTTGGATTGCATACATGTTTATTGCAATTAACTTATGTAGTCTTCAATTTCTTTGTTTCAAGTTTTGATAAAGTGATATTTTATTATTTAATGGGTCAAATAGTTAGTTCTGTAGATAAATGTAAGATAAATATTTACCCCTCTTTTTTGTCCCTCACTTTAAGACTCTATTCATGTTTTTTAATGTTAACAATTCCACCATGGAAAAAGACAATTAGTAGAATTATGTATGACAAGTTTTAAAACCAATTTATAAACAATTGTTTTCTCTAATGGTAATTAATAGGATATAGATTGTGATTTTTTTTTTAAAAATTTGGATACTTCAATGAGTATGAAATGTTCCACTTTGGTAATTTTATCTGCTGCTCTGGCTAAGTTGTCAGATGATGGCAGTACCAGTTATAGCTATTGTAACGCAAGTGCATTTGCAGGTTTATTATGAACTTGATGAAAAGAGGAAGTCAACTGGAGGCAAAGACATAGCAATCTGTCGTGTGGAACAGCTTTGCCCATTCCCTTATGACCTCATACAGCGTGAACTAAAGCGTTATCCAAGTATAGAATTTAACTCTCAGATATTAATGATTATTGTTGTCAAGATGGGAAGGCTGGGTGGGTTTGGTAACAATTTGAAATAGCTTCGGGTTATTTTAGTACAAGTTGAAGTTGGTTAATTCATTAACATGGCTTTTCTAATTTATATTTTTTCCTGGGTTGAAACCAATTAGGAACTGAATCACTTTTTGTCTATTTATAACTTTAAACTTAATTAACTCGTCAAATTTTATTGCTAATATTTTTTTAGTTTTTGAAAATCTAATTTTTTTTATTATTTCAAATAATCTAATTTTTGGAATATTGTTTAGGAGGTTTTGTGCATTGAAGGTTCACTTCTTGCGATTTTAGGATGTGAACCCTGAGTGACCTGTTCCCTTTTTAGATGGTTTTATTTTAATACCTGTTTGACCTGTGGATTAAACATAATCTGAGTTGAACCATTTTTAAGTAAATGGGGTTTAGTTTCTCCAAATAATTTGAGACAAAGTCGATAGTAATAGGCAATTTTTAACTTAACTTTTTTTCTGAGATGCACGTATTTATTGCCTCTCATTTTCATTGATACTTTCAGATGCAGAGATTGTATGGTGCCAGGAGGAGCCCATGAATATGGGAGCCTACACATACATCGCCCCTCGTCTTGCAACCGCCATGAAAGCAGTTAATAGAGGTAGTTTAGACGACATCAAATATGTGGGTCGTGCTCCATCAGCTGCCACAGCTACCGGTTTCTATACGGTTCATGGTAAAGAACAGTCAGAGCTTGTCGAGAAAGCTATAACATCTGATTCCCTCATCAATCCCACAGTTAGCTAGACCCAGTTCATTACAAATTATAAACCAAATGTTAAAGTGAGATACGAGAAAGTCACCTGTAGTTGTCAATCTAACATTTTGTAGCATTTTCGGTTTCGTCTTTTAGTTCCACCTTTTAACCAAGACTCTGCTGTATGCCCTTGGTTTTTTGAGGAGTGTAATAATTACACCAGAAACGTGTGTTCGCTTAAGATGCGTATACAAAATCAAATGACATTAATGCTATATTGTGGCTAATCAATGTGTATTTGTTCTCTGTGCTGTGGTGTTACTAGTCTTATTCTTGTGCAAATGCTTTTACTCGACACATTAACCTGTAATGGATCTATAAGGTCTGGTTTTGGTCCTTTTTCTTTTGCCTATTACTTTGGTGAGAATGTTACTGTTGTGTTACATACATACAGGGACCAATAAGCGTTTATTAACTGTAGGAGATTGCTTTATTAGTCATTACATTGTTTGGGAGCCATTGCAAAACATCTTATTCTGTGATTTGACATATGGTTTTAAGTAATTTTTTGTTAGTTATGTGTGTCAGTCAGTGTGTGCATTTGGGGCATAAATGATTTTTGTCAAGATTATCAATGCCATACAATGATCAGAAATTCAGGAGACTGAAATGTAAAGTTAGACTGAAGCTTGGTGAAAAAAGATTAGTAGAATTTGTAATGAACCACTCATGTTGTATTTGTTATCAGAACAGACGCTGGAGATTCATATGAGTAATAACAGGCAAGAAAGTAATAATTCAGAGTCAAACTTTAATATTTACTTGGGTAAATCAGAAAGTGACTTGTCCAGTTAACTCCATTTTTCAAGATATATACTGGTAATGAAATAAGTATGTGACAAAGGGGCTGGAAAGTATTGCGGACCAGTCTGGACTCCGGAGGAACTTCTACAAGTGTCATGATTCGTGACACACCCACATCAGATTATGTCATATATCTCGATCTATTATTTTCCAGTTATCGTTGTGATACATTTGATGGTAAGTTGGTAACGCTGACGGTACTGGTTTAATTTACAGGGACCTAACTTGACAGATAGCCATGAGAACTAGTAAGCTCCAGTCAAAATGTACCTTGGCTCATTTAGATCTCTATGTTACATGTCTTTGGCCTATAATGCTATTAGATGGCAAAAACAAGGCTCACATTCACATCTAAATTTTTAATTAGTCGGAGTGCTTTTGACTTTAGTTTTATGATTATTATCTTTTTAATTTTTATCTTGTTTTGAGAAACGCTTTTAGTTTTAGTTGGGTTTAAGCGGTGTATTGAACGTCCGGGAATTGATTCACCGTTGTACATAAGACCATTGACTTCTCATAAATCAATTTGCTTGAGAATGGACCTTAGTCGATAAACATCATTCATTTGCCTTGGTATAGTTTGTTTGCTAGTGAGCCAAAAAAAAAAATTTGATGGAATTTAGAATAAAAATGTGTTATGGTTAGACTTTAGAGTAAACATGTTTCTTGTTCCTATCAAAACATATCAAAAACTTCCATCATGTCCATTTTTATTTCATTTTTACTTTTTATCAAAAGCGTCACAAAACAACCTAAGGCTATCTGGAGTGGTATTGTCAGGGGTTGGACTACTTTCACCACAGCAAGCCATGTGGTATCTTGGGTTGCTAGGGGTTTGCCTGAGGTAAAAAAGGGAGTGGTATTGCCTGAAAGGTGGAGTAGGGTAATGATTGATTTAAATATGTATATAATATAGTAGTATGAAATATAAATGGAGTTGTATGTATATATATATATATATATATATATATATATATATATATATATATATATATATAGGAGAAAATAATTAAAATAAGAATGTTAATTAATTTCCCTCAATTCCTCCGCTCTCCCTTGCAACCCTGTGGGTTGCTTCAATCCTGGGTTGCTACCTCGGGGTGTTGCAGCCGGCAACTCAGGGGCGAAATCCAGTGGGTTGCTACCCTTCTTGCTATCACTCCGGTTAGCCTAACATACATTCCAAATGTTATGTTCTCCTTATGACTTGTTGATGGTTACCCAATTACCTAATAAGTATCATAAAATTGTGGATACTTTGTAAGGGGGAATGGAGTGCTGTGGTTGAAAATTCCATCTCTCCCAAATTTCAGCAATCTAATATCTCTAACTCAATTTTCCTTTTCAATCTTCCCAACCAATCATCTCAACCATTTTCAATGAAATTCATCACCTTCTCAACCCTTCCAAAAATTTTTTTTCTTTAACATTTAATTTAATTAAACAATTTTTAAACAAAACAATATAAATAAAACATAAATCATACATATTAAAATTAAACAAAGTTCATTACATACTTAGACAAATAAAAATTAAAATGTTTGACACATGAAAATAAACGATAACTAAGTAGATAGATTAAAAACATAAAAATCACTCATTAAACTCCCATCCATACTTCGCCGCAATCGCCTGTTTTTGCTCAATCGCCCACGCTTTGATTTTTGGATCGGAGTTTGCGTGTGGGAATATAGTAGTCGGTGGTGGGTCGGGAATGTAGTATTGTGAGGGGTCAACTTGTTGAGGTTGATATTGAGGCCGTTCTACTCTTCGTGGTAGACGAAAGTTGCCTCGTGTCGGTGCTCATGACCCGCTAACATTTTTCCCCCGCTCTGGATCCATGGATGGTGTATATGAAATGATATATGAAAATGGTTGTATGAAATGAAAGATGTAGAAGGTATTTATAGATAAGTTAAGGGGTATTTTTTTTTAAACAACTAACGGCTAATTTAAGGGGTTAAATTTTTTTTTTTCTTTTTTAGTTGAATATGGTCAAATGAGGGTTGGACCCCACCTCTACACGCTCCCCTAGCTTCTCAACGGTCACATTTTCCTCCAAACTGTGCAGGGCTTAAAGCCTGTCCACCTCCATGACGCCTTGATGTCGTGTTAATGACGGCAGTGTTCGTTCAGAAGGTTGGACAAACCGCTTGCCATGCCGTGACCATTCCTCTCCCCTAATCAACTACTGATAAAAAAAAAAAAACTTTATAATCAACTAAAGCTTGTTGGTAACTTTGAGACAAACCACACAATGTTATAATACTACAGATTTATGGAATATACTTAAAAAATATTGAAGATTTTGGGAATATACTAGGAATCTACACTAGAAGACACTTAAAAAGTAATCCACTCATATCCCACCAATATATTACTACTTTTGTTAATGACTCAATCACTTATCCTTAAAGATTTTTACCAAATACATTTCATCCGAACCAATTAAACATTCAAGATGGATAAGAATGCTCAAAAGTTGTGGCAACTTCATAAGTGAAGTTGGACAATCCTTAACCATTGGATTGAAATCAATGATTAAAATTCAAAAATCAAATTTAAATCTTAACCTTTGATTTTAATTTAATAATTAAGATCTTTTCAATTTTACCAATAAAGTTGATATAATTTTAGAGGATCTTTATTTAACATTCAAACATCAAGACTTGGTTTTCCACCAACATATTGTGGGTCCTATTTTAAGTGACACACAAATACAGTATATTGGGCTATATAATAATTTTGTTAGTCGTTTTTTACTATCACTTTTTTCCTTACTTTTAAGTTTAATGGTTCAATACTTCAATAGTTCAATAGTTTAATCAAAATAGTTCAATCAAAAGTTTGATCAGTGATTAAATACTTTTTAAATTTTTTAGGAATGATAAATAAAGAGCTATTTTCATAAAACAATAGTTTTGATATATAATATATAGACATGTACTAGATTTTAGACCCGTGTCCAATACTAGACACGAGGTTTTCGATATTATTAATGTTAGATTTTCATAAATTTAATTCATAAAAGCTTATAATTTTAATGATATACGGTTTTAAGTGTTACACTTTGCAAGTTGTAATACAATAATCACATGGTCGTCACTATCATTATTTTATGAAATTGTTTACCTTAGTCATTCCACAAGGCACATGCTACGATAATTTTTCTATTATAGAATTTTTTGAAACCAGTTGAACTCATAATGATAATGTGATATTATTATGAAAGATAAGTAAGAATTAAAATATAAACATACTTGTGATTAATAACATTGTAAAAATAATTATTTTAGTTATTTGTTTTTATTAATGCATTATGTATAAAACTAAATGATAACATTAACGAGAGTCAACTTGATGAAATCAAGCGATATAATTGGTTAATAAGTCATTGGTTCAACTGTTTTTTAGTATATATATTAAAATTAAAATAGTATAATTACTATTAAAATCTTAATATATTTACATTAGTTTTAATTTATATATATTATATATATATATATATGATAGAACATACTATTGGATATATATTAGTTATTATTTTATTGAATAATTATTAGCTATTATTCTATCGGATATATATTAGCTATTATTATTTATTTATTATATTAAAGTTATTGGGTAAAAAGTGTAAATTTTATGATGGAAAACAAAAAAGTGTAAATTAAAGTCAAAATTGAAAACAAAAGTCAACATTAAGAAATCAAAAGTTGTGATTGATCGATAAATTATTAGAGCAACTGTGCTTTAGTATAATAAAAGATGTGTGTAATTTATTTGAATTTCTATGACAATAGTTAAAATTAAGCTATAATCACTCTAGTTTGGAAGCATATAGCAATTTTTTTTATGAAACTACATGTCATTTACTTATCTTTTGTCGCTATCAGTCCATCACTGTCATATAAAACGACCTTTTAAGCAACCGTAACAACCGGTCTTAACCAGAAAGATAAACATTAGGATACTATTATAACTTAACTATTATAATAAACACTAGAGGTAACTTGTACGAATAATCTATATGAATGGAAAGTTGGAAACGATTGGAGGGGCTTTTTAATAAAAATTCCCACTTGGCCTGGTTTGTCCAAAGAGCCAAACAAATCAAAGAGGCAAAATAGAAAATTAGTTTAATAGCATTTTTCAATTACAATAGTGCATGTGATGTATCCTAATAAGATTTGCATGACATATCTTGTTATTTATTGGTCTATCAATTGTGATGTTTTAGTTTCATTATGACGTTTTATTTGCATAGTGTCACTTACTCATTCGTCTAAAATCTCCTCAAATGTCATCAAACACAACTTTTAGGGGACCATTTATAAATTATTATTATCTTTGTACATTATAACGAGTTTTGAAACAACCAATTAACGAACATCTCTCGTTGTATTTCTTCATTTAATTGAGGTCCTAGATACATCCCTCTCTAGAGAAGATGCTAGACACTTGAAAGAAAAAAGGGATTAATTATGGGAATACCAACTCATTTTCTCATTTGTATACGGTTGTCCATTATATTTTTTTATTAATGAGGTTTACCCACATATTTATTTTTTGTACAAGGTTGACCACTATTACCGACTATCACAGGTAAACCGGTCAACTTTGGGTCAACTGTGTACAAAAAAAAAGTATGTGGGTAAACCTTATCAATAAAAAAGTATAATGGACAACCATATACAAATGGAAAAATACGTTGGTCTTCTCGTGATTAATCAATTTTAATCAACGTTCGTAAACATGTACTTGTTAATCAACACAACTATATATTATATTGTCAATTGTTTCCTTACATTCTATCTTCATAATTATGTCTATATTATAACTATACTCTTACACACAACTCAACATCGTTCGAATATAGATCATTTTTAAACCACACGTTAAAAATGAAAATAATATAATTCATTCCGGACATGCAACGCACGGGTCTTAAGACCTCGTTACAAAGAAAAAACAAGTTTTGAGATCGGACACCAACATTCATTATTATTGGGTTGCAATTATATGCAACATCCACAACGTCAAAATGTTCAAAATTTTTGCATTTTGGGCTTCGTATGAAATATTTGGTTGTTAGTCCTTTTTTTGATAAGGAAGATTCGCATGTATTAAGTATGCGGGATCATCCATAAGATATTTTTTTTAGCCACTTATTTTTTTTGATTAATCACGAAAAGATCAACGTACTTTTTCATTTGTACACGGTTGCCCATCATACTTTTTTATTGATGAGGTTTACCCACATACTTTATTTTTTTGTACACGGTTGACCCAAAGTTGACCAGTTTACCTGTGATAGTCGGTAATATTGGTCAACCATGTATAAAAAAAAAGTATGTGGGTAAACGGTAAACCTCATCAATAAAAAAGTATAATGGGCAACCGTATACAAATGGGAAAGTACGTTGGTCTTCCCGTGATTAATCCCCAAAAAAGGACAAATTATTTTAAAAGTAATTCAGCTTGGCTCAAATAATTTTACGAGGGTCAGAATAAAAAAACGCGTTATTTTATAGACTAAAACTTGACAAAAACATCTATTGTGGGATCTCCGTTATTTTTTAGACGGAATGTTTCGTTAGTTCCATCTAAAAGATAACGAATATCTTCCGATTGCCAAGTTTTAGTCCACCAAGGACGTAGTTTGGAATTTATAGAACAAAAACACTTTGGAAGAGATAATTTTTGTTTTGCTTCGGGATAATCTTCCAACAAGATAAAGTGATGTGACATAATTTACCTTAAGATGAAAATGTGAAGTATGATTTAGGGTTATTTGGATCATTTTTGCATAACTCCATATAATTAAACTTAGGTTAACGAGAATTCATATATCATTATCATATATTTGCAAGTTAACTTACATTATGTCATATCTTATCCAACTTAAGTTAACTAAATTAAAAAACTAAAAAAAAATGGTTTTGACAATATCCATAACACAAAATGCTTTGAAAAATAATAAATAAGATAAATGAGTATACATAAGTTAATACGTATTAACTATACTATATTATAGGTAAGATAATGTTGATGTAAATGTTTACGTCGATTGTCATATATACGGGTAACATAAACTATCTCTTCCAAAGTTTTTGTGTTCAATAAATTGCAAACTAAGTGCTTTGTGGGCTAAAACTTGAGAAAAATATCTATTAGGGGGCCTCCGTTAATTTTTAGATGGAACAGACGGAAAATTCCTTCTAAAAGATAATGGAGACCTCTCAATAGATGTTTTTGCCAAGTTTTAGCCCACAAATGACGTGTTTTTTGTTTTGACCCCCTTAAAGCTATTTGAGACAAGTTAAACTACTTTTCAAACAATTTGTCCAAGAAAAAACTCCAAAACATACTATCCTCCTAACTTTAATAGTAAAACCCAAATACATCGAGTTGAATTCACTTCACTTACAATATATATAAGAAATAGCTTATTGGATTAATGGGATATACGTTATCATTGGTAAAGAAGCTCTCCTATGAACCCTTCGGAGTGGACAAGGATATGATTAATGGGATTTATGTCATCATTGACGAAGCACTCTTTTATGAAACTAAAGAAGGCTTATGTCCTTGTCATTCCATCTTTGATTAATTGATTCTTTCTTTATTTCATTAGTGAAATAATTTACTTATTAAATAACGTGTGATTATCGATTTCTTTTTTTTATAGATAGGAAAAATAATTGATTTAACACTTCCCATTTTGGTTGCGCTCACCTCAAGTTCTATTCATGTCTACACCCTATAGGGTTTGCTCTCCTAATCTTAGTGGCTATAGCATAGGTAAAACCCTCTTACTAGGATTCGAACTCTCACACTTTAGTGTACGTATAACTCCTCTACTATTGGGTTGTGGTTAACTAGCTAGAATATCGTGTGGTATTTTGAGCTAGAGCTAAAAATGTAGTTATTGAACTTTTATATAAACGAGGCATACAATTTTTTATATAAACGAGGCATACAGTTTTTTTCTTACAAGCAGCATATTACATTTCTAGAGCTAAAAATGTAGCTTTCGAACGAAAAGATTCTAGAGAAAAAAAATTATTTTAGTAATGTCACATTGTTTTCTAACTTTTCTATACAATGTAGTAGGTAAAGCACTACGGTTTACCCATTCATATTAAATTCATGAGTAAATTACATTTTTCGTCTATAAATTTGACAATTTTTGCAAATATTATATTAAAGTGAAGAAATTATACTAGCCGTCCCGGAACTTGCCAAATTTTCACATTTATTACTCCGTAACCAAACGCCGTCTATTTCACTATGTTCTCCTTTTGTAACACCTTTTCCTTCTTCTTTATTTTCTTTTTTAGATCTAACATACTAAAATCAAAAACTAAAACAAAAAATGTGATTAACTCTTTTTCAACTCATACACCATATTTATCCAATATACATTCAAAATATTTCCAACCTATTTATAAAAATTATCCTTAACCTTTATTTACTAATTTAAATATTTATCAAATATATCAATTAGGTTATATTAACTTTAATGAAATTATGTACAATATAAATCAATTAACACTTAAAATAATCACATCATCCTTTTTACATTAATTATTTTTACATTAATAACCACACCGGTTAACCGTTACCGTCATCCATCTGTTGGCATATGATCATATTATTATAAGTTGTATGTCCGGGAATAATTTAAGCCTGCGGGGTCACACGAAATGACACGGTAACTCGATAATAACAATTGATATATTAAAGTAATATATTAATTAGTTTGATCACGAAATAATTAATTAAACATAGTTAAAGGATTAATTATATTTAATTGATTAAAAAGGAGGATTAAAATGTGAAAATTGGAAAGTGGGCTTGGACCTTGGTCCATGTATGGGGGACGGCTCATCAAGGCTTTCCATAGCCTTGATGTTGCTTAGTTTCCAAGTTATGTTTAACCTAAAATTACCCTATAAATACAAGGGCTAATTCCTAGGTTTTTCATTCATTCAATTCACAAACAATTCTCCTCTCCCCCTCTTCTCTTGGTTCGGCCGAACTCCCCACCTCAAAGGGGTTTTCGGTTTTCGATTTTTAAGTTAGGGTTTTAAACAAAGGGTTGTTTAGGTTCGTGATCGGGGTACTAGCATACATTATTCGGGGTGTCTAGTGTGCGATTGTGGAGGAGTTTTGCTTTAAACCCTAAGCATTAATAATAATCTTATTATTATTATTTCAATTGGATCTTTGCATATAAGGTACACGTCTCAATTCTCTCTTTGTTAATTAATGTGATTGCATATATGTTTCGATTTCTTCCGTTGCGCTTATTCGTGATCTTGTATGTTTATGTGTTAATATTCTAACACCATCACCACCCATCGCCGCTACCAGCATTGATTTATTGCATAGATACCCCTCTAACATATATCAAATATCAAATATTCCTGGCGATACAACACATTGATTACCTTTTTCATAAATTATGTGATACAAAACAAAATACTGGACCTTTGGAACAAATGTAGTATAAAACTTTTTTATTAGAGTTTATTTAAGTTTCAGAAGATGACTCAGTTGGCAATCAATCAAAATTAAAGACCAGGTAACTAAAATGAAAGTAAAGGAAAATAATATTTTTTTAATAAATAATTTAAAAACCTCAAAATAT
Organism: Erigeron canadensis; assembly: GCF_010389155.1. Taxonomy (NCBI): domain Eukaryota; kingdom Viridiplantae; phylum Streptophyta; class Magnoliopsida; order Asterales; family Asteraceae; genus Erigeron; species Erigeron canadensis. The sequence continues at coordinate 2,551,581 of NC_057765.1, read as the reverse complement.
GACAAGTATAATACATTCTGTTATAATATGAAGATAGAAGAGGAGAATGTGTAATGGAATCGTTTGAAGATAATGTGGTGTATATAGACCGCTCAGACAATGATAGATTTAATTTCAACATATGATCAACAAGACAGCGATACAATCAATCTTCATCAAACCTGCTTGAGCAATAACTTGGCACATTATTGAGTCATTTGTATACAAGATCGATATCTGATATTTTAAAGACGAATATTCAAATGAGGAGGAGTATTATGCGCTACACTCTTTTTCCCTTCACCAATTTTATCCAACTGGGTTTTTCTTGGTAAGGTTTTTAATGAGGCAGCAAACACCATATTGGCGTATAATAACTTGTGAATATCCAAGGGAGAGTATTATGAATATTTTATTATTGTATGGATATTCACTTCCATATTTATGTCTTGACATATTCTCTAGAACATTCTATTGGAGCTTATAAATACAAGGCTATATTGTAACCCTAATGGATGATTAATAAGAATTACATCTTCTCCTCTCTCAATTCTACAAAGTAATGAGTTCTCAGAAAATATTAATTATTCACCAATTGCTAGCCAAGTGGGGACTAATTCCCTTAAATATCTAAAGATGATACAAGAGGATGTATGTGGCCTATAACAAGAAGTTATTGGCTTAAAAAAAACGTCGGCCGAATTATATACGTTGGGTTTTGAGCCACTTGTGCTGATAACGTGATTATAAGATAGAGAGAAGAATTGAGAGAGGAGAAGAAGTAATTCTTATTAATCATCAATTAGGGTTACAATATAGCCTTGTATTTATAGGCTCTAATAAAATATTCTAGAGAATATGTCAAGACATAAATATGGAAGTGAATATCCATACAATAATAAAATATTAATAATACATTCATTTTATTTCTAATCTCATATTGTGATTTTATCAAGTGTTATGATCACAAAACGGGAGAATTATTAGTATGATGTATCATTTTCCGTAAATAAAGAGAAATGATATTTTCACATAACCTATTTTTTCATCTTTTTTAAATTTTTCAAGATTCTTTTTGAAACTTTAATGTTATTTTTTCTTGTTGATAAATTTTAAAACGTAAAAATTGTTATGAAATAACTATTTGGTATTATTTTTTAGTGAATTGTAATTGTATTTGACAATTTCCGTTGAAACATGTGCATTGCACCGGGATGTTTTGTTTTCTATGTGATTCATCGTAATTTTTGTTTGATTTGTGTTCGTATCAAAGAAACTTCTTAAGTAGACTCATTTCGCATCAACCATGTCAGATGTAAATGTAAGTCTCTATATAAAAGTAGTAATGACACAAAGTCGATAGAAAAGAAAAGTACAAAGATATCGAATAGATGGTCTTTTACGCGAAAGAAAAAGATCAAGGATGATGTAACTTTATGGTACTTCAAGATGCTCTAACATGGTCCCTACCCATATACAAAATGCACGATCGAAATCATTAGACCATCCACACTCGATCTCAACCTACATCAACCCCACCTTTAATAAAAAAAAAATTAGATCTATACCCGGTCGTTGACCGGGTTCGAAACAATAAAGTATTTTATCTCATAAAAAAACTTAAACAAATAATCTAAAATTAAAATCGTCATTGGTATAGGATGGCATTGTAAAATCTGCAAATAGATTTAAATTTAATTGTCCTAACTAGATCCTCCTTAGTGAGTTACTCGAATTTAATGATTTTGATATATATTAAAATTGTCAATACTCGATCTTATCCGAATTTTGACTCGAAACCAACTCGCAAAATTGGGTTAGGATTGTGAAATCTCGATCTGGTAACCCGCCAACTTGATTTTTTTAGGTTGGGGCCAGGTTGACTTTTGGGGTTAATAATTCAACTTGCCAACCCAAAAATATTTAAATTTAAATAATGTTTTTTTAAAGGTCGACCTACCAACTCATTTTATCCCACAACCCATTTGACTTGGAATCAACTTGTCAACCTACCAACACACATGACCCGGGATCAAACTGCCAACCCATTTAACCTGCCTACCTACCTTTATTAACCCATGTGACATGAAATCAACCCACTAACCCACCTGAAATCAACATATTAATTGGATCGCTTAGGTAGATCCTTACTCAGGTCCGAATTGAAGTTACTGTCTTAAAACTTTTATTAGCTTAAGTTGGGGTCATAAAGTTTCAATCCGCCAACCGTATGCAAATCAACTCGATTAATAGGCCTACTACAAAGTATATGATTTGTCTTAGTTTTAAACCGCTAAGTATAACCATTATACCATAGTAAGTCTCTACCTTATAGCTTTAATATTTATATTATGTATATATATATATATATATATAATTATTCAACTTAACCATTTAACTTTTAAACATTCCACTAGTAAATAACAATCAAAATTCAAAATGGATGATTGACAAAGCTGGTCACCATTACCTCGTTACCGCATATAGTACCGAACTAATATGTTTGTTTTGATATAAACATGACATAAAATGGAAAAAAAAAAAAGAAAAAAAAAAAAAACTTGTATAGAAAGTTTTAAAATGTAAACTCAAATAATTGTTATTTCTTATGACTTTAAACTTAGATTCAAGAAAGTAACACTTTTAACATATTTACTTGACATATTAACTCCTAATTAAACTTCTATATTATAATTTATCACAATGGGATTCAAACAATTGTATTTACTTGACATGTGATCTCCTAATTAAATGATATTGTTTTTTTGTTAAAAATTTTGTAAGCCGAACTTCTTATATATTTGTTTAATTCATATTTTAAATATTGTTTAGTTTATAAATGTGTTACTTCATAATACGTGAGCTGACAATTAATATTAGAATTAGTTAAATTCAAGTCCATTCTCAAATTGATATCCATTACAATAATTTTTTAAAAAGTTAACATGATTAAAGAATGTATAATAAATACATAAAAGAGTTACTATATTTAAAATATCTATGTTTGACTTTTAATTTAAAAGGTTGAGATTAATTTAAATTTTAATTTGAGTGGTCAAGATCACATGTTAAACTTATTTTTTTCTCTTAGCTATGGTAGTCATATATATATATAATTAGTTTCTCTCTCTTCCACTTAAACAACTCAACCTAACTCAACCATTTACCCACATTCACAACTCAACTTATATTATTTTTTAACTAAATTAATATGATTTATGCTAGAAAATATGGATTTGAAAGAATTTATAGATTAGAAGTGAGATGGTGATATGAATATAAGCTATGTCTATACACTATTTATAGACCAAAATTGACTCTTTTTATAAAAAAAAAACTATATAACATCAAAAAAAATTTAAAATAAGATTTTTTATCCAAGAATATTTTGAATCAATGTAACAATAACAAGTGTCATAAAATTATATTTTAATATAAGGTTTCATATCCGAAAATATATTTTTTCTAAATTTTTCTGTTTTTAACAAAGTTTATGTCAAAATGTTCGTAAAGAAAAAATAGAAAATACCATGTTTTTATATTTTTATAAAGTATTATAAAATGAAATATATAAAAGAAAAACGAATAAGGTTTATAAATAAATTGTAACTAATCATAGAGTGACAAGTGGCAAAAAATTGGGTGACTCCCTTAAGTCAAGCCACCAACCAAGTTGTTATTTTAAGTGACCTTTTCATTTTTTTAAAAATATTTTCTGTGACTCACCTCCCTAAAAGGTAAGGGATGTGGGTGGTCTTAATCCCCCGTCAATACCCGATGGCAATTGGTGATAAGAGAGCAAAACAATCCCTGATTACTATTACTATACAGTGATCAGTGGCGAAGCTACAAATTTTTGAGTGGGGGTTGGGATCTAATTTTTTTTTTCCCAACGCTATTTGTCGGGTAATATGTTCGGGTTGGGTCAAAAATTAAATACTATTAATATATATAAAAAAAACTTTCAATCACTAAAAAACTAAACATTTGTCCAAGACAAGTAAACATTAAAAAGGAGACAAACGGTTGGTACCTTGTTCGATTCACTGAAGAAATTAGAGTTCAGCCTTTCGACCTTTAAGAACCTTGAATTCTTCAATTATGGACTCCGCATCAAACTTGCTAGCAATTTCTTTTTCTATGTAAATCACCATACTGTTTTCTAAATTATCATCTGACATCTTATTACGTAGGCGAGTCTTGAATATCTTCATTGTCGAAAATCATCTCTCTGTTGTTGTAGTCAAAACCGGAAGTGTCAAGAGTAACCGACACACTCTTTCAACCAAACCGTACATGCTATTTTTCCCAGTTTCAACAAGAGTTTGGCAGAGATCAGAAAGGCTTGCTACCTTACTTAGCTTGACATTATTTATCCTTTCAACTTGAAAAGTCTCCAATTGTCATCTTAATTGATTTCTCTCCCGCTCGGTAAAGTACATAGGATAATATTTCTCAACAAGAAGAACAATGTTACCAATGTTAATCTTTTTTGAACATAAAGTCGCACCAAGAGATAACAACTATACTGATTGCTCACTGAATCTACAATCCATCTCATGTATTTGCTTGTCCAATGTCTCCATAAACAAATCTACTTGGTAAAAATGTTCAAATGTAACATACACTAATGCCTTTTTGTGTTTTGAAGATTTAACGTGCTTCAACAAAGGACAATTATTCTCATCATTAACCTTTTTCCAATTGTCAAATCCTTCACAACTAAATGCACTATGACCACTTTGCTCATTTGGTTTATCCTTATACAAATAACATAAAGAAAACAATAAGTCTTGTGTGTTGTTGGAGAATACTCTAACCAATTAGGGAACATACCAAACCAAACATATTTAAATCGACGAAGATTATTCTTTGGACCTCTAGGCTTATACACTTCAAGATTAGGTTGATACACTCTTAATGATATATATGCTAGCCTTACTTGCTCATGTAACTTAACCGGATATTTCCACATTTCAAGTCGTTTAGCAGGATCTCTTTCTAAGCTACTAACATCCGCTTCATTGATGTTAGCTTGTGGAATTTGTTCATTGCAAGTATCTGGACCAATAACCGGTTCACTTGTTGAAGCTTTTTGACGTTTACTTTCTTGTTGTTCTTCATCATCAATTCCTTCTACTTGTTCTTCTTGATTCTTTCTTTTGAAAAATGAAGTTATGGTTTTGTTCTTCATTCTTTCTTTCAAAATTTGTCCTACAACCACAAAAATTGCAAATAATAAATGTAATCAAGTAATCAATTAACAAAAAGACTATCTCAAATTCTCAATTAACCATTTCTACTTAAATCCCTAATTTCTATTAAAAATTAAAAACCATAAATAAAACTATAAAGGCACACATACCTGGTGACTGGTCGGCGGCGGCTCCACTGCCGGAGGGGAGGTCTGATGGAGGCAGGCGGCGGGACTGCAGGTGGAGGTGGTCATGGGTGGCAGGGGACAGAAGGGGGGAAGAGTTGAGATGGGGGTGCGGGAGGTTTTTTGTTAAGATTTTTGTTCCGTTCTTTTTTTTTTTTTTTAATGGGCTAGTTAGTAATTAGGTTATGGGTTTTAGTTTGGGCTAAGTAATTTTGAATGGGCTTATGTAAAATGTAATGGATCAATCTTATTGGTATATAAAAAAATTTTCAATTAAAATGGGGGGTCGAAACCGAATATATCAAAAAAATTTACACGAAAAATATATATCCCTACATCGTAAAAAACATTTCGGGGGGTCGGGCGCCCCTCCCACCCCAATGGAAGTTGCGCCCCTGACAGTGACAATAATGCCAAAATATAAAAACTAAAAAACAAACTCTTTCTATTTGTCTCTCTTAAAAAAGGATTAGAAAAAATTGTCAAACCAATGAATAGGCGCGAATATCATGTTATTCACCACTGCAACTTTGAAATGTGACGCCAAAAACAACCAATCTTATCTCTTGATGAAAAATTCTTTTTATCAGTGAATCACCATAGGAATACTCACATTGTGTTGTATTTCTGGTAGTCCCATTAACATCTTGTCCATGGTTCACAGGCCCACCATCATTGTCTCCTTTTTATCCATCACCACCATGGCTTGAACCTCCTCGACAGCTGTTACCTTTGAAACCATAGTCATTCTTGTTGGCACCAAAATCACCACCTCCACCAAAATCCCTGCCTCCACCATAGTTTACATGACCTCTCTTATGCCATCGTTCGTGATGAACCCGAGTCCTATAAATTAGCACCAATCTCTTATTAGGTGAGTTGGAAAAGATATGTGTCTTGCTACAGGCCCATGTTTGATTCCTGGCACAAACATTTATTTTTTAGAACGAATTGCATTTTTGGTCCCTGTGTTATCACCTATTTTGCAAGCTTGATACAAAAAAGTGAAAAGTCGTGAAACTCATCCCTGTGTTATCATACATGTTGCGTTCGTGGTCCAACAGTAATGTGCCATTTGAAAATAGCAGTTAACCCACCCCTGTGAGTGTCACGTGCGGGGTACTTCAGTCATTTACACCTCCCACCGCTATATATACTTGATTTCAGCCCCAAATTCATTCCAATCGATATACATAAAAAAACCCTAATTTATAAAATCCCCAAATTACGACATAACCAAGAAATACTTCCAAATTAATCGATGGTTTTTTTTGTAGATGCGGCCATCCTTCTATGATTCGCACCTCATGGACTGAGAATAACCAAGGAAGGCGCTTCTATTACTGTTCAAGACATCGATTTATTAGTTGGCATGATCCACCTATGTGTAGAAGATTAGTCGAAATCATCCCTGGGCTGTTGAGATCAATGAATAGGTTTGAGGAGTCTTACAGAGCTTTTGAAATTCAAGCAAGAAGATACATGAAGTTTTTAGTAATAAGTTAGATATCATTTGTTGTTTATGTGTATTTTAGATTAAATTAGGTTCTGTTTTTTTTTTTGAAGCTAAAATTGTAATGTGTGTACACATCTAGTTTTCTATATATGAAATTTGGTACTTTTGTTCAATTTTATACATTAGTTTGTAAATTGGTACTTTTATTCCATGTTTAATTCAAAAAAACTATGAAAGTAATTGTTGACTAATTAAAATCAAACATACAAACATTTAGAAGTAGCTTCAAAGGAAATAGGAATTTTGACAATGAGAGTCAAAATTCCATGAGAGTCAAAAAACCTGTCAAACTAATTATTGACTATTTATAGTCAAACATTACCAATATTGACAATGAGAGTCAAAATTCTAGAAAACATTACCAAAATTGTGTCACATTCAGTGGCACTCATACATTCAATTAAGTTGCATTTTAGTGTTTTAGTACACACACATTAGTCTAAATAGGAAATAGGAAACAAAAAACAAGATCAAATACTTAGTCTTAAGTACACACCAAATAAGTTCAAACAAAAGCATGAAAATACTAAATCACTTGGCAGTTTTCTTCACTGCAGTCTTCTTCATTGCAGTCTTCTTGACTACCGTCTTTCTTCCAACATTTGAACCAGCAAATTTTGAAGTTGAACCTTGTTGAGTTGGTCCCTTTGGACATGTTCTTTTGTTATGTCCATCTTGCTTGCAATTTCCACATTTAGTCAAAGCAGCAGCCCTGGTACCTTCTTTAACCAACTGAATCTCAACTTGACTTCTTCTTCTCTTCTTCTTAGGTCTCCCAGTTGAAACCTTTGGCTTTGGTGGAAGAATTGTGATGGGACTCTCAAACTTTGGGCAATGTGCCCTTCCCTTTGTAGGTCCAATTGTGAAACTATACATAGTTCTCCAAGTGGCAAGATAGTAAATAGGATGTACATAAGACTCAGGAATGCCACATTGCATGCCATTAGCCCCCATGTCATTGAATTTAGCCACAACATGTTTACATGGCATGCCAGATAACTCCCATTTTCTACATGTACATTACCTTTTAATCATATCCACTACATGTTGATCTTGCCATGGACCAGCAACCTGAAGCTTAGTACCACCATTAAAGAGGATCCTGTATCTTTCAGCCTCCTTCTTTATCAACTCAAACATTGCAGTTGCATTGGGTATTAATGGACCAGCAACATTGTCAATCATCTTTTGTACCTTAGCATGTCTCTTCATCAAGTACTCCCTCACATACTCTAAAACACATGATTATAGGTTTTTCCCTACCATCTACTAGTTTACCATTCACAGTCTCACACATATTGTTCACAAGTACATCACAATGAGATCTCCCTGTTATTGGATAAAATAACACTTGTAATTAAGACTGACACAAATCTATTGTAATATTGGATAAAATAAATTTGTATTTAAAATTGATACAATTCTTACCAGAAAAATGCGACCTAGCCCAGTGTCTTAGTGGTATTGCCTTTAACCAATCATATGCAGAACTGTTGACTGCCTTTAAATCTTCCATGAATTTGGTAAATTCTGGAACTGTTGTTGCAGTTGCACACTTCCAGAGAAATTCTTTGTAAACACGTCCCCTGTATGTCAGCTTCATGTTCTCATATATGTGTTTCAAGCAGTATTTGTGCTCTGCACGTGGGAATAGTTCTGCAATGGCTGGAATTATTCCCTAAAAACAAACAATTAACACTAATTTATCAAAATGGAAGTAATTAGACATGTAATTTATGAAAAAAGAAGTAAAGTTTGTTAATTTACCTTTTGTCTGTCACTGATGAAAGTGAATTAGACATGTGATTCAAATCAAGATCTTCTCCAAGATGCTCAAGAAACCATCTCCAAAAAGCTTTATTTTCATATTCTACTATCCCATAAGCCACTGGAAAGGTGCCATTGTTTGGATCTATTCCAACAGCAAGCAATAATTGACCATTAGCCAAACTCTTCATGAATGTCCCATCCAATCCCAGAAGATCTCTTCCACCAGCTTTAAAACCTGCTTCAATGAACCCAAACAGATGTATAATCTTCTAAACACTCTAGTTGTACTTTCTAGATTTGGTTCTGGCTCGAAATCAAGTCTACAAGTAGTGCCTGGATTGGTTGCTTGTAACTCTAAGAGATAATCTCTCAAATTTGCATATTGACTTGTATAATCACCCATGAGTCTCTCTTTTGCCTTGATATGTGCCTTGTATATCTTGTGCTTAGAAAATCCTATCTCATACTTTTGTTGAATCTGCTCTCTGAAATGGCTTGGTTGAACCTTAGAATCTGGATGTAGCTGATGTTGGATCTCTTTAGCCAAAAACTCTGAAGTGCATCTATTTAAAACCCTTGCTTGTAGACATTTATGATTATCCTTAAATGTTTTGACAACTCATGTGTTAGCTGGTTTTGTGAGAGATACATGCAATCTCCAAGGGCATTTAAACTTGTCTGTTTCTTTCTCAGATTCCTTTTGTTTTTCATTTTCTTTTTCCTTTTCTCTTTCCTTGAATTTTTCATTGACTATTTCCTTTATAGCTTTCTTGGTAAACCTAATCTTGTTGGGTGACTGGGCTGGACTATTCACACTTGCAGGCCCAACATTAGATGACCCACCACCTTTACCCAATTCCTTTTTCTTTTGACTACAACCCACTTCTGCATTAAAAATAGGAATTGATCCCTCACATATTACAATAAAAATTTCTCCATCATTGTTGCATATTTTTAACAATCTTCTGGTTTCAATTGAAAGCATGGTAACCAGCTCCTTAACTTCTTTCTTAGTTCCAAATGGTTGCCCAGGATAAAAATCAACCTTCTTTCCTGGGTTTTTATTCTGCTCCCTTCTTAATTGCTTCAAAGCTTTTGTTCTAGCATCATCCTCTGACTCTGGTTCACTATCAATATTATCATAGTTCACCCTCTCAACCTCCACATCATTCACCATGCTTTCAATTGGCTTATCCCCACATGCAACTCATTCTACATCAGCATCTACATTGTCTCTGGAATGTGTCATATCCACCTCCACCTCCTGAATAATGTGTTCGTTGTCCACAAAGTAACTGTCTTCCCATTATCCTGCCCATGTTTTTCAGCACAGTACCACTACCCTGCCCACATTCTCTTTGGATTGGCATGGTGTCATTTATAAATGCCTCACTGAAAAATTCATTATTCATACTGTCTACATTAGTACCCAATTCATTAACTTGCCCAATACCATGTCAATCATCTCTTTCCACAGGAATGGGTACATATGCTTCATCATCATTGAACAAAGTCTTGTTACATGGTGTTTGATTCCTAAGCATTTTTTTCCTAGGACTGTATGTCTTTAGTGGTGTTGGATTCCTGACCTTTTTCCCCTTTTCAACATAAACTTGTAATAGCTTAAAGCTGTCAACATACTTCACTAAACATAAAACATCTTCATCACTACTTAGGAGATATAGGCCATCATCCAAGTCCCTATCTGGTGCTTTAAAGTGATACAACATTGGAATGTTGGTGTTGTATCCTAACTCTTGAAGCATGGCATCTAACTCTATTACCGAAAACTGGTCCCCATCTACACAATCAAAATAACTAACATTACCTCCCATATAGCTTCTGTTTGGCAATTGTGAAAAAATCCCACCATGATAAATCCCTAGAGTAAAGAAACTAGGTTTTTGTTCTGTAATAAAATTTTTTTTTAAAAAATAAAAATATTTAATAAATAAAAATTATACTGAACATACGTTTATATCAACTACATATCCAGCCAAATAATACTAACTTAAAAAATAAATAATAAAAAATTTAAAAAAGTTAACAATCAACAAAACTCACCATAAACTTTGTCGATGAAGTCATGTTTACCAGCATTGCCTCGAAGATACCATGTTGTCGCCACCATTTTTCTATACTTGTGATTGATTTTTTGATATATATATATATATGGGTGTGTATATTCGGGTTATATGGGTGTGTATATTAGGGATTTCATCTGCAAATTGAATAATGATTGGAGTGAAATTTGGGGGTGAATTAGGTATATATATGGGTGGGAGGGAGTAAATGACTGAGATACCCCGCACGTGAGCTACACATGGGTGGGTTAACGGCTGATTTCAAACGCCATGTTACTGTTGGACCATGAACGCGACAGGTGTGATATGACAGGGATGCGTGTCGCAACTTTTCACTTTTTTGTATCAAACTTGCAAAATGGGTGATAACACATGGACCAAAAATGCAATTCGTTCTATTTTTTAAAAATATAAGGCACTCTTAGATGCTTATGTGGAGGCCTACTAAGCCAAGTAGGGGCATAAGTAGATGTTGATGTGTCTCTTGAATCGATCTGGTGACGACACGCAGAAAAATCCTGACGTGACGAGCACAAAGACCGCCACCCAAGCACTTAGAGATAGCCTTATATATATATATATATATATATATATATATATATATAGAGAGAGAGAGAGAGAGAGAGAGATTTTCGTTTATTTATAACAAGTTTTGTTGCGTTTTTATAAAGTAAGAATAAAAACTAACCATATAGGTTATACTGGTACCGGCTACCAAATCAGTATGACTAAATACCGGTATTTAAAATATTAGATATTGCCTTCTAATAAATTAGCCTAATAATTTCCCTAAAAACCTTAAAACATGACATGTGTAATCCATTTATTATTATTATTTTTTTCAATCTCATATTTTAATTCTATCAAGTGTAAAGATCACGTACTTAGGAGAATTTTAAAAGAATTATTTAGTAGCATTCATCATTTTCCGTAAGTAAAGGAAATGATATATCTTCCTAATAAATAGTCTAATAATTCTTCTAAAACCTTAAATCATGACAAGTATAATTCATTCATTTTCTTTCCTAATCTCTTACCATAACACATGCAAGAATGCAATGATAACTGCCATAAAAGAATATGTTTTTTTTTAACGGCAAATCATTTAATGTAGGTGTAAGCTCACTACAAATAATGTTGCATTTGTTCAAACTTTTAGCTAGTGTGAATATATTAAAAATTTTATCACGCTTTTATGTGTGTAAGAATATGTAGAACTAGATGTGTGTAGAACTAATAGTGTGAACTTTCATAATTATTTTGTAATACTCCATTTATCTACACAAACTAAAAAGTTAGTGTGGACAAATGGGGTGTTACAAAATAATTATGAAAGTTCAAACTAAAAAGTGTGAACTTTTAGTTCTACACATTTTTTAGTGTGAATAAATTTCTACACACTTCTAGTTTTACAAATTGTTACACACATAAAAGCGTGACAAAATTTTTAATTTGTTCACACTAATTAAAAGTATGGACAAATACAACATAATTTGTAGTCGTTCTTGCTTAATAGATATGCAACGACTCAATTTTACTTTCTTTATTTTGTTACCCGGCCAAATCGTGTTTTAAAAACTATTCTTTTATCCGTGGATAAGACAAAGTCCATTTATTTAGTACTAGTTAATCAGTCTGGCTTCAATCTGGGCATTTTTAATAATATTTTAAAAGCAATAAAAATCTAAAAAAATGTATATAATTTTTGTTATTGATATATTATAACTCGGCTTGAAGATATTAAATTGATTAACACAATAATTATATATATTACTACCTATTGCATTAACAAAACATAAAAAGACATTTATGATATTATATAAAAAAGTATTTATTTTGTTTTCTAATAAAAGAATAAATTTGTATACATCATAAATAAAATAAAACATTTTAAAAATATTTAATTGGCTATTTATCTTTAAAATTTTATTAATTAGATATGACATCATAAATAAAATAAAAACATTTAAAAAAAATTTGTAGACATGTCACATCATAATTATTTCTAAAAATAGTTTAAAAAACAATACATATTTATCTTTATCTTTATTTCTATACTCCCTTATAAAGCATTTTGAAGTTTTATTTATGGTATGTCTTAAAAAATTAAGCATACTTTTTTTTCTTCCAAAAAACCCCTTTTACTATATATATGGTTCTCAAAATGGTCCTCCGTACACTACAACACTAAATTATCGTATCTACCCTTATAACACATTATTACTCCTAAAACAAAATTCCACCGCAACGTGCGAGTATTATGCTCGTTATATATAAAAGATAAAAGATTCGATAATTCGTCCCGTTATAGAAATCACAATAATTGAGCCAAAAGAGACGCCATTGTGTTTGCAGAAGTGATAGCATTGACACTATACGTAATCGACTAATTTAGAAAGTTAAGTACGAGTATCATTTACGTACATAGTTATCAATTGAATTCCGTTTAAATCTCTTCCAATAGTTGAGGACAATAAAGGTGTACTATGAGTGACCGGTGTAGGTAGCTTTCAACCAACCAAGTGGATACAAGACATTAAATGTCGCGATCATTGGAAGTTGAAGTTATTTTGTGAACTATCAACAACAAATTTGTTAACCTCGTTTTCCAATAATCATATGTACATACTTGTTTGTAGTACAATAATGTATACTTTTTATGCAGCTTGAGGGAGCCCGCAAAATGCGAGCATCGGTGATGATGACTGATGGCGGCGATAGTGTGATGTGGTTAGTTATGTAAAAAGTATACTGTAAGTTATTTTAAAGCTAGCTTAATAAATGTATGTTATAAATAATTTTATTAAGAATTTTTTTTATATATATTATTAGGTGGAGATATCTAAATTAATGAACAGATGATAAGGCTAGTTTAGGTATATAGGAGTTGGAAATATTTTAAAGGTATATTAAATAGATTTAGTGTGTGGTTGAGAAAAGATTAAAAATTAATAAAAATTACATAGATAGTCATAATTAAAGGTGTATGTCCAACTTTACACATCTACAAAGTTTTTTGTGACATTTTTTTCAAGGAAACTTTTGACCCAAGAATAACCATCATATCCTAATAATACAAACTTGTAATCTAATAATAATTTATAAACACGATTAGAAAATAATTTTTAAAATTTTTCATCTTGTTCAAGTTATAAACTTTAGGGGTGTTTGGGATTGCTTTTTGAAAATAGATTATGCGTTTTTAATAATTAGAATTAGATAATTAGTTGTAACAAAATGTGATGTTAAAAGATAATATTTGGATTTAATTATGTTGTTTATTATCACAATAATCAGATAATCAACTCTTGAATGTTTAATTGGCAGGTGTATATACTTTAAAGAGTAAATAAGTGAAAAGACAAAAAAGGACATCAATTAAAAGGTATTTGGTTAAAGTAAAAACGAGAGAACGAAAAGCAAAACTGAAAATATGAACAATTATTTTATCATTATAAACAAGCAAACAAGGTCTAGATGATAGTAGATGTAATTTGCAGGTACTAGGAAAAAAAAAAGAGATTTAGATAAACAATAATTTGAGTTAAACTCTAAAATCCTTGATGTTAAATTTTTTTTAAATAAAAGAACAATGTTATTTTATTGGAATATTTTGATGTGCAAACGAAATCAATAAATCACTCTTTTAATAAGAGATCTAATTAAAAAGCAAATATAATATATACCAAGACATATAAACAACTGCCATGAAAATAAAAGAACAATGTTATTTTATTGGAATATTTTGATGTGCAAACGAAATCAATAAATCACTCTTTTAATAAGAGATCTAATTAAAAAGCAAATATAATATATACCAAGACATATAAACGACTGCCATGAAAAAAAAATCTATAGAAAGCGAAGAGGAATTTGGAAGAGACATCCGAATAAAAATATAGATGATGAGTATATATAATACTCCGTAACAATTTATTTTGGTGGATGAAAAGATTTTCATTTTCAAACATGTGGAAGAATCACGTTTCTCTGCAGTAAGGGGAGCTGCTTTTGAAAAACTGCATTTTTATAACTTTCAAACGCAAATGATCAATTTTTAAAATCATATTATCAAATACTAAAAACGGATTATTTGTGTTTTTAAAACGCAATAATTTAAAATTCTCTTTCAAAACTCAACCCCAAGCACCCATTCAGTCCATTTGATTTACCATTATCTTCTAAAATATAAATTTAAAACTATAAGATAAGTCAAAGCTAATATCACATATAGGGCTCATCAAATAACACTTGTTTTATTTTTATTGGCTATTGTTATTTCTTACTACTATATTAGATAGTAAGAAAATTATGACCATATAGATAAAAAACATTTAGGTGTCCAAATTAGAATATATACCCTTATATATGACTATCTAAGTAATTTTTCTAGAAATTAAGGAGTAAAAATTAATATTTTAAGAGTGAAAAGTTAAAAATAAAGTGAAATAGTTTGTTTTCATGCATTAGAGATGCATACTTAGATATAAATAATGGACACGATTTTCATATGTATATATTCGTTGTTCATAACTCTTCAACTTATTGGTAGTTGTCCATATTGAAGTTGAAAAACTTGAAGGGAATGAAAAGGATTTATTTCATAATACGAGATAGGTATTCGCGCAATGTGGTGGCGGTGGTGGCAACGGGTGGTGCTAGTTACGGTGGTGGTTACGATGTGGTTATTAATACAAAAGTAATTGACGTAAATGGTAGTGTAGTTATTTTATGGTTAAGGAATATATCTTTTGTAAATAACTTTATTAAGAATATTATAGAGATATATGTGTGTTTGAACCTAAATTGATCAGTTCAGTGACGGATTAAGATTAGGGCACAATCACTACAACTCCTAATAAATCAGTGCGAACCTAACAAACTCTTAGCGAGTCTAAGGTGGCAGTGATTGTGTGATGAATATGATATGATTGATTCTTGATTGACTGTAAGCATTGAATGTGATTAAATTGAATGTGTGTATTGACACGCATTGAATTGAGATTTTATAGAAAATATATTTGGAAAGGTGACAAACACTTTCGAGGATTCTAATGTTTTCAGTTTCCTTTTCTTTGTAAAGACTGTAGCTTGACATGTATTGATTATCCATATGAATATTTATGTTTATATGTCATATGTATAATTTATGTACAAGGTTACCTTTGTTCTCATGTCTGCCAAGATGTTATATTTTACTGAGCTATAAAATATGACATGTACTCGAACAAGGGATGTCATAGCTCATGTCATGTGCTATTCAAGCAAGGCATGTCATAGCTCATGCCATGTGCTATTCTAGCAAGGCATGTCATAGCTCATGCCATGTGCTATTCTAGCAAGGCATGTCATAGCTCATGCCATGTGCTATTCTAGCAAGGCATGTCATAGCTCATGCCATGTGCTATTCAAGCAAGACAAGTCATAGCTCATGCCATGTGTTATTCTAGCAAAACATGTCATAGCTCATTCCATGTGCTATGCTAACAAGGCATGTCATAGCTCATGCCATGTGCTATTCTAGCAAGGCATGTCATAGCTCATGCTTATCTAGCAAGGCATGTCATAGCTCATGCCATGTGTTATTCTAGCAAGGCATGTCATAGCTCATGCCATGTGCTATTCTAGCAAGGCATGTCATAGCTCATGCTATTCTAGCAAGGCATGTCATAGCTCATGCCATGTGCTATTCTAGCAAGGCATGTCATAGCTCATGCCATGTGCTATTCAAGCAAGGCATGTCATAGCTCATGCCATGTGTGATTCTAGCAAGACATGTCATAGCTCATGCCATGTGCTATGCTAACAAGGCATGTCATAGCTCATGCCATGTGCTATTCTAGCAAGGCATGTCATAGCTCATGCCATGTGTTATTCTAGCAAGGCATGTCATAGCTCATGTCATGTGCTATTCTAGCAGGGCATGTCATAGCTCATGCCATGTGCTATTCTAGCAAGGCATGTCATAGCTCATGCTATTCTAGCAAGGCATGCCATAGCTCATGCCATGTGCTATTCTAGCAAGGCATGTCATAGCTCATGCCATGTGCTATTCTCGCAAGGCATGAGCATGAG
Organism: Erigeron canadensis; assembly: GCF_010389155.1. Classification (NCBI taxonomy): domain Eukaryota; kingdom Viridiplantae; phylum Streptophyta; class Magnoliopsida; order Asterales; family Asteraceae; genus Erigeron; species Erigeron canadensis. Next base: position 2,534,777 of record NC_057765.1, on the reverse strand, counting down.
AATCATTACTAGAGCAAGTATGAGCATAAGGTCATAACTCGGGTATCATCTATTATTCGAGCAACATCCACTACTCGAATATTCCCTCGCGACACATCCTTGTTCGAGCAAACCTCAAGCGAACCCATTACTAGAGCAACATAACTCGAGCCATACCCATGAGGGGTTATTTTGGCTGATTAAGCAAGGTTTGAGTACTATTACATAACTCGAGACATCCTTTGTAACTCGAGCTTTTTGAGAATACCCTCTTAGGGGTTTCGAGAGATTACTTTACTTTTTATTATCCACTCGTCTTATTGTCGTGGATATCTACACACGATCAAATCCTCCCAAGTTTACATATAATAAGATTTCTTATAGATTTTGTATGTAAACTTTAACAAGCTTCTCGCCTTTTGTAGGTCTGGTTCAAGGATTTCCTTTATTCCGAGCTATGACGTTCTTTTCGACTAGGTGGTTGGACATGACATCTTTGTTGCACCTCTTCCTTTCATGTATGTGAGGTGTCAAATATATAACCTTTGTATGACATATTTGCACCTCCATGCCTTGTAAATATATCTTTTGCAAAATGTATGCACCTTTTGTAAGTCTTATGTCGAATGTCATATATGAAAGTGACACTTATTTTGTCATCATCATAACTTCGTTGTCATGGACCTATTGTATAATTATTTTGTTATATAAATGTCGTTGTCATTGACATTGTAATATATTTTCCACTAATTGTACATCATTGTGTATATATATATATATATATATATGTTCATTTGTGTGTGTTTGAATACAACTGACTCTTTCTCACACATGCATATCCATGCTATCAAATGTGAAGAAGGAAATGATTCTCTTCCTTCAGTTCCCTCACAGATGTGACACGGGAGGTTTAGGGACCTATAAGTCTTAACTCTTAACCCATGAGTTCTTCTCGGCCATTTAGTTGTGGATATTAATAAGGAATGTACTTTGTGTGGATATATACTTCACACCATGTTTGTACCTCGGGCATATTGAAATGACCAAGATGTCGATAGGTATACCTATTAGAATATTTCCCATGCATTTTGAAATTTATTTTTCTTTGCCCACGTCTGGGTCTTACAAGATATATGTATATATATAGATTTTCTTTAAAACTTTATTATTTCTTACTCGCGAGAATTGTAACTTCCCGATGAGAAGTGTTTGCCTTTTTATCATATGAATAAATTTTATGCGTGTCGTTTCCCTATGAGAAACGCTTATCTTTTCATCCAATGAATGACGAAGACGTAAAATATATATGACGGAGTGATCTCCTTTTTATTACTTCCCAATGAGAAGTACTTATCCTTTCATCCGATGAATGTTAAGGATGAATAAATATTCTAGGTGTGACGAACACTATTTTTTTTAGTTTCCTTTAATATTATCACATATTATCACTCCCCAATGAGAAGTGTCTATCCTTTCATCCTGTGGATGATAATGATATAAAATGTTTTTATTTCATATATATATATACATATACATATATATATCTATACACATATTTTTTGTGTTTATAACTTCCCTATGAGAAGTATCTTCCACTTTTCCATGGATGAGCAATATGAAAACTTTTTAAGTGCTGGCAAAGGATCACTTTGTTAGCTTCTTCGTTTGCCAGCCTTGCACTTACTAAAGTTTTCCCATATAAGTCATGCTTTCTCTTTTGAGCACCTGGACTTGTATGTCCTAGCCTTATAGGCATTTGGGTTTTATGATCCGGATAGGAAGTTTCTTAAATGAAGGGTTTTCTTCATGCTTAGCAATCCGGATTACCCTTTCACTTTGATTTATATGTGAAGAGTTGTTTGAAATGTCATGCTTGTAAGTAAATTGATAAGTTCATTAGTGACAAAGTTGGGATACATGACTAGACCAACTGTCATTTTCAAAGAAGCACTTAAATGATAGATTTTTAAAGATAAGGGAAAGATGGGTGACCAACAAGTTAGGGTAGAAGGATGATTGTTGCCATCATGGCATGCCTTTGTGGCTTTAATCCCCTTCCATGATCATTCAACATAGCCTTCTGCTGGACTTGGATCATTATCATCCTTACTCTTCTTCTGCCATGCAAATGTCTTTTTTGCCTCATCCTTCCTTCCTTCCATAGCTCCAGCGACTAAATGTTCCAATTTTCCTTCCTTCACTGCCTTATTGATTGCTATTTTGATTTGCTTGCATGCATTTCTGTCATGACCATCATCTTCATGGAATTCACAATATTCGTCCATGTTCTTCTTCCCGGATATAAAGTTCATCGGGGAAGGAGACTTGAAAGTTGCACAAACTTTCTCAGTGCTCAAGATTTCCTTGGGACACTTAACCAGATTGACAGTTAATGCATTCTTGTTATATGGACTAAATCTTTTTTCTCATCGATCTTGACCATCATGACGACTACCATCAAATGACACTCCCCCCAATGACTTTTCCTTCTTGGTGACTCTCTTAGTAGTAAGGCAGTCTCCCTAGACCGGAGGTAATCATAGGCTCTGTCAATGGCTTCTTTGAAGGTCTTTGGAACCTTTGTAGTCAACTTTTCTTGGAGGGGTCTAGGATGCAGAGCTAGAGTGAAGCCTGAAATTTGTTGACTTTCAGGGAGCCCGGGTATCTTTTGACATTCTTGAGTAAATCTTAGAATGAAGTCCCTGAGTGGCTCATTCTCTAGTTGCCTTATCAAATGGGCCTCTAAGTGATTACGTTGATGCTTCTTTTGTTGGAAGAAATGAGCCACAAACTTTTCTTTAAAGTCTTGGAAATCTTTGATACTCTTCTCTGGCAGGCCTGTGAACCAATCTCTAGCATGGCCTTGCAATGTCCCTGGGAACAAGTGGCAAGCCACAGGATCCACCCATTTTTCTGTAAGAATGGCTTGGTTATACAAAGCTAGGTGGTCTTCTGGGTCCCTTGTACCATCGTAGGTTCCCACAACAAGAGGAACCTTCTGGCCATCAGGGAATGGGTACTCAGCAATCCAATCACAGAACCTTGATTTCACTGCCAACCTTGGAATGCTTATAGTTCGAGCTCTCTCTCCTTCCTCCACCCTTGATAATACTTTCAGCATTTTTAGCAATTCCAGAGCCGGGTTTGATGGTGGTGTTGGCTCCAGGTTGGGTTGTTGCTGCTTTTTAAGCTGCTCAACCATCAATGTCATTAAAGATTCCATAGAGGTTGGTGGCAGGGGAGGTGGAGTTGGAGCTAGAGCAGGTTTTAGAGCATTGATTAGTGGTGACAACCACTCTTGGTTAGGTTGTGTTGGTAAAGTGGGAGTGGTTGGTGGTTGAAGAGAATTTTGAGAGGACTCCCCCACAAACTTTAGTAATTCTACAAGTTGGTTTTCTTGCATAGTGATAGTCCCTGATGAGCCAGGGGTCTATCTGGGTAACCAAGTCACTCCCGAGTGGTAAGGGTGTAACCAACAAGGATGTGACTGGCAAGGATGCCATTGGGGTGGCATTTTGAGTTTGTGAATTTGTATTTTTTGACAGATTTTTAGTGACAAAAGAGGGTAAGCTCGTTTGAGTAGTACAACTTGGTAAGCCTACAAAAGAGGTGGCAGGTGAAAATGATGTTCCCAATGTGGAGAACAATGACCCAATAGTTGTATTTTTATCAAGTATACTTCCAGAAGAATATTGGAGTCTAGATGTGACATCCAATAGTTTCTGACCAGAGATTCTATTTTCACCTAGGGCACGTTCACTACTAACGCCTTCCTCTACAGTGATGATGGGTAGTGGAGTAACGGTGGTGTTTTTTGGTAACCATTCCTTACCAGTTGTCTCCATCCCTATAAACTAAGATGATGTTACCTTTGAAAGTGGAGTTTCTTCCTCAGCCATGCAAAACCAAGGAAACAGTGACACAAAATGGTGATTTTGATTTTTGAGAAAATGGAATCCGTTCAAAAAACGGTCCCACGGATGGCGCCAATGTTTGAACCTAAATTTATCAATTAAGTGACGGATTAAGATTAGGACACAATCACTACAACTCCTGATAAATTAGTGCGAACCTAACAAACTCTTAGCGAGTCTAAGGTGACAGTGATTGTGTGATGAATATGATATGATTGATTCTTGATTGACTGTAAATGCTATAAAATTGAATGTGTGTATTGACAGACATTGAATTGAGCTTTTATAGAAAGTATATTTGGAAAGGTGACAAACACTTTCAAGGATTCTAATGTTTTTAGTTTCCTTTTCTTTGTAAAGACTGTAGCTTGACATGTATTGATTATCCATATGAATATTTATGTTTATATGTCATATGTATAATTTATGTACAAGGTTACCGTTGTTCTCATGCCTGCCAAGATGTTATATTTTACTAAGCTATAAAATATGACATGTACTCAAGCAAGGCATGTCATAGCTCATGCCATGTGCTATTCAAGCAAGGCATGTCATAGCTCATGCCATGTGCTATTCTAGCAAGGCATGTCATAGCTCATGCCATGTGCTATTCTAGCAAGGCATGTCATAGCTCATGCTATTCTAGCAAGGCATGTCATAGCTCATGCCATGTGTTATTCTAGCAAGGCATGTCATCGCTCATGCCATATGCTATTCTAGCAAGGCATGTCATAGCTCATACTATTCTAGCAAGGCATGAGCATGAGAATCATTACTAGAGCAAGTATGAGCATAAGGTCATAACTCGGGCATCATCTATTATTCAAGCAACATCACTACTCGAGTATTCCCTCGCGACACATCCTTGTTCGAGCAAACCTTAAGCGAACCCATTACTAGAGCAACATAACTCGAGCCATACCCTTGAGGGGCTATTTTGGCTGATTAAGCAAGGTTTGAGTACTATTACATAAGTCGAGACATCCTTTGTAACTCGAGCTTTTTAAGAATACCCTCTTAGGGGTTTTGAGAGATTACTTTACTTGTTATTATCCATTCGTCTTATTGTCGTGGATATCTATACACGATCAATGTGAAAATATTTAAATTGATTAATAATGGAGATATATAGTTTGAATAATTATGGGTGTAAGATATTTTAGGGATATATTAGTTATATATGTGGAAAAAAAAAGACACACACACTCTCTCTCTCTAGAGTGCCATTGAGGCACTCTCCGCCTTCTCTCTAGATCTGAGATCGAGAGTCTTGCTTCTCTTTCGGCTTTGATCCGACTAGCCGTTGAGACTATTTTTTCAAGGGTAATACCCTAGGCTGGAGGTCCTTAGAAAGCAGTCTCTCTATCATTGGGTAGGGATAAGGCTGTATACGTCACAACACCTCCCTCAAACCCCGGCAATCGCCAGGATTGAGTACCGTTGTTGTTGTTGTATATTAGGTGAATTTAGTTTGTGAGTTAGGAATGTGTTGAAAATTAAGGGTATTTTAAAGGTAGAGAGTTGAAAAGAAGGGAGAGTAATTTGTTTATTAATATAATAAAGATAATTTATGACGGAAGTTTTTTAAGATTCAAATTAAAGAAATATCCTCCCTAGACCCTATTTTCCTAACATCATATTATCTCTCAATTTGCTTGCGTAGTTCATTGCCAAATTTCGGTCAAACACTCCATGAAGCGTAAACAAACAAGACTTCTTGCAATTGTCATAGTGGAATCGTGAAACACAACGATTTAAGTATTATATTGACAATTAATTGAAATCAGAAAACAGCACATTTAATTTAACACATAACTAAATACAAATATCAATCAAAGTTGATAAAGAGTTAACTGTTTTTTTTTCTTTTTTATTTTCAAAGCTAATCATTTTTTTTTAATCAAGTTTCGAACAAATTGATCATTTGACCGACGGAAATTAGTAGATCATAGTCCCTTTTTTCCAAGGACGTGAGACGGTATAAAAAGGTAACATAATTATTATATCTAGTAAAATGAAATCATCACAATATATGTAAGGTATGATGTGTTAAAGTAAATATTTTTATTGGCGACTTTTTATTGTAAAATCCAAAAAGATCGATTGAATCAATGTTCTACAATCTCGTATATGTCTAAACTGAATTGCATCAATGAAGAGTTGCAAATTATGTACAAGCCAATGGCATGTTACAAATTTTGTAACAAGTAATGTATTAAAGATGAATTAAACTTAAAAATTAGAAGGAAAAAAAAATGTGACTTTCAACTTAAAATATTCAATGTCCACAAGGAAAAAAAATGTGCCTTTTTCAATGTGAATGAAACATATATGATGTGAACATTCTAAGTCTTAGTAATAATTAATCGAGATCCTGTTAAAAAAAAAATTAATCGAGATCCCCTAAAATTAAGTATTACTTTTTGGGGATGTTTATTAAAGTTACTAGCACGTTACCCGTGCAATGCGGCGGTGGTCGTGACAATGCCGTTGTAGTGGGGGGCCGAGTGTTGGTGGTGGAGACGGCGTCAAGTGGTATAGATAATTGATGTAAATAGTTAATGAAAATATATTAAAGAATAAAGGATTGGTAGTATAAATTAATCATTAATATTATGGGGTAGTGTATGTTAAAATATTTTAAAGGGTGCTAAGTGAAAATATTACATATTTTTAACACTTCCATAAATAAAAGGGGTTATTTCTTTTATAATATAGTATAGATAATGATCTTGACCTTTGAATTAAATTTAAAATTTAAGATTCAAAGATGATTTTTAAATCTTAACCGTTAATTTTAATCTAAAAAAGTCAAAATTTTTAACTTTATTAATAAAGTTGGCTTTTAACTTTAAAAAATCCTCATTCATTTTTTATACCTTGTCAAATGCAGAAAACCAATCTCTAGCAAGTTGCCGAAAAATAAAGATCACATAATATTTATATTTTGAATTTAATTTGTCATTTCTTGTGGAAAACAACGTGTTTAGAGCACAAGTACTAATAAATATACGTAATTAGTGGTCCAATGATTTTTCTTTTTTTTTCAAACAATGAATGAAATATATATGTATTAAGTAATAAGTTTGGTTACTTGAACGTGAGTTGCTGTTGAACTGGCCAAAGGACAAACATATCCCACATAGTATTCACATGTTAATTAATGTTACCTACCCGTGAAATAACACTCTAGAAAAGAAAGAGTCCCTAAAAAAATAAAAATAAAAAGTCCAAAATAACGTTTTCGCACCAACTTTGGTATAGAATTAGAAAACCTTCTATACTTAGAAGCTCAACTATAGGTCTTTTGTCTTCTATTGTTAGTCTAGACATGTAAATGGAATCAATATTCAATAGTACAAAGGTATCATATTGTTGTAGCCTAGTAGGAATAGCATACCACGATATGCATGTTAATTATTAAAAGTTAAAACAAATATTATACATGTCAAAATTTATATTTATCGTAATGTATAACGGGAGTGTATGTAATCTAAATGTACGTACTATGTGCTCTAAGTAGTTTAATTATTTGCATGTTAGCATGATTGTCATATTTAACTCTTCCATTTTTAATTTATATGAACGACAAAATTGGACATCGTTTATTCGTATACACAACTCTAATTTCGAGAAAAACTCATTCTATAATAACTCGTGTCTTCGATCTATGAAGAATCTTTCATCATACATTCATACATCTTATATCAACAATAGTACCACAACTAGTATCCATTAATAGTTTAATGCATTACCATTAAAAACTCAACAATTCTAACTTTCTTTTTTAAATTAAAAGCTTTTGTATGTTTGTTTCATACACTACAACATTAAACAACCATTAGAAATCTGAAATAAATGTATATATGTAACAAGTGGAAATAAAGAAAGAGGCAATTTCTATAAACAAGTTTGTTTCTATCGTTCCCATACAAATAAGGGCATATTAAAGAAGTTGTCCCAAGTGACATTCTAAGATGGGTGTACCTTTTTTCTAAGAAGAATGGAAGTACAAAAGAAAATGACACATTAGAAAAGATTGTCTTTTTGAGCACAAAATTGGAAGAAAATTGGCTAGCTAATTAGATGGTACCTCAGTGGTTAGGAGTATCTTTTATATCTACTATGTGAGCTCCGGGGTAAGTTTACCTAAGTTCTCAAATTCGAGTTTTGGGGTTATCATCTCAAAGGAATTTTCCATGACGAAGGAGTTGAAGGTCCAGAAAAAAAAAACTCTGATTAAAATTGCCTTTAACATGTCTGAATCGAAACTCACTATATATAAAAAAAAAAAAAAAAAACTAATTAAATGGTAGGGACTAGGGATTTTTTTTTTCTAATTTTTTTTGTTGGACAAAGATTGAAATCTCAACTACTTCCATGCACAAGCAAATAAAAGTCATTGGTTGTTAGAATTCAATTCTATTTTCTTTTTCTTTTTTTTCTTTCATTTTTTCTTATCTATAAAAAAAATTTCAAAATAAGAAACATGTATATTATAGATATTTCTATCTTATCAATGGCAAATTTTTGTTTGTTGGTATTTTGCTCTTTCATTGAGTATGAACTCTCACCCTATTAGTTAGATAGACATAGAGGAGAGGGTGACGATCCAAACTAAGTTGTGCGTTTTTTTTTCTCGAACATGTAGTTGAGATACAGCATCAAAAAAAACTTATTATATAATGGTGTTGATCATGGGTCGTTACAAGTATTCGAATGAAAAGACCAAATTCTTGTTATCCCTGATTATTGAATTCCAAATGTTAAGTAAAATTGAGAGTATCTTTCTTTATTCCTTTATGGTCATGCTACTTTGACTAGGAACTTATACATTAAATGAGGTTCACATGTGGGTGTAAAATTACCTAAAGTATGGTAGTCTTGGAAAGAAAAAAAAAGTCTAAGGTATTTTTAAGGTAACCTAATTATCTCTACATTAATCAAATAATATATCAAACCATTCAAACACCATTTTAGTTGGTGAAATCTTAAACTTTAGTTACTATAAATAAACTTATTAAAGAAAGAAAGAAAGAAATATATAAATAGCACATTACGGGGTTCAACAATTTTCTATGCTTGGAGGGTCACAAACACTAGCACCTCCGGGGCTAGTGTCGATGTTGAGGATGTTACAAAAGCCGCAAATAATACTGATGATTCATCTCAAACACTCAATACCACTATTGGTTCGGATCTTGGGGTAGGGTCGGGTATTGATTCAAACCGGGTCCATCCTCATGTTGATAACCCTATGTTTGACAAAGAAAATCCGAGTTTTTCTTTTCCAAACCCGATGCCACCTCCACCCCCTCTATGTATGGTGACTCGATTCCTTCATCTCGACATCACCAATCAAACTCTCATTCAATTGATGGGGCTGCGAAGTCGATTCCAAAGGTTTCTCTTGACCGAATGAGTGAGTTTTTACAAAAACAAATCCATTCGACAATCTCGGGTCATAATGAAGCTACTCTTTGCATGGGATTGCAAGGTGAAAATGATACTTTGGTGTCACCACATTCAAATGTCAAGAAAAGCTCAAATGCTACTGTTGAAAACTTATTGGATACTTTGTCAAAGGCAGCCGATTTGCATGGTGATTCCCATCCCCATAATGGTATTAACATTACATCTGTGGGACTCACTGAGCATTTAGATATAATGGAAATGTGGGACAAAGTACTTGGCAGGATCATGATATTAATAATACTACTATTGGTGTCATGGAACATGCTTCTTTGAATGAAGATGGAGTTCCTCCTATTACTGAGCAACACTTCTCTCAATCCACTCCTAAAGGTAATCAATCGCCTACTACTTTTGCCAATCTTTGTAAAGAAGCGGCAAACATTCACAGGACTGGTAAGCTTCATTTCATTCCTCCTGTTTTCACTGAGATTGGTACTAGGCATGTTGTTATTCCTGATGATCTCATTGTCAAACAAAGTGATAAATGGTTATTGACTTTGGTTGGTAACTTTGTTGGCAAAAGACCTGCTTTTTCTTTTGTTCGGTTTCATGCATTTAGATTGTGGAAAAATATGGTCTTGTTGATGTGGTTTTAAATAATCAAGGTAGATTTTATTTTAAGTTTGATAAAGCTGAGGGTTTGGTTTGTGATTAATAATAGACCTTGGTTGTTTAACGATGTTCCTGTTTTGTTGAAAAAATGGGAAGTTGGTATTGAGAATGATAAAGTTAGACCTACTTTAGTTCATATGTGGGTCAATGTGTATGATTTGGAATGGACTATGAGATCTTGAGTCACATCACTAGTATTATTGGGATCCAGTGGCTTTGGATAGATTTACTGAGGAAATGATTGAGAAAAAGTCGGGTAGGGCTATGTTTGCTAGAGTTTTGATCAAAGTGAAAGCAGATCATGATATTCCAGCTTTTGTTGAGGCACTTGATTTGGGTAAAATGCAAAAATTCAGATTACAGTATCTTTAGAAACCGGATAGATATTCTCATTGTGCTACTTTTGGGCACAAGTTTCTTGATTGTGTTGACAGGCCTAAGTTCGCTGAGGAAATGGAAGTTGTGGTACCTAAAAGTACTCCAGCAACTGATGCAGATCCTTCTGGCACTAAAACACATGATATACAGGATCCACAGGATGAGCGGGGTTTCCAGCAGCCCAAGAAGATAAGAAGAAGGTCCAAAAAGACCCAAGTTGCAGCGGGTATCCAGATGCTTAAGCCCACGGTTAAGTATGTCCCTAAGAGACCAGAGACGCCTACCAACTCTAAATGTATGACCCCTATGACCACCCCAGACAACCCAGCATGTACAGATTCATCCCAGTCTGTAAGGGTTTCACCAGATACACATTCAGGTACATGTGTTGCTCCTCAGCCGGATATTCCTTCTACTTTAGCACCAGTTGTCTCTACAGGTAATCAGTATGAGGCATTAAGTACCTTAAATATTGATGATGCCAGCTTTCCATCAACTCCATCTATGGCCCAGCAGGACCCAGACCCAAACACGGCTGGTTTCACCTCTACGAAGCCTATTGTTCATGATGATGATACTTCTACTACAGCCACTACACGTTTATCAGCTCCTGTTAGATTTCCTACTGCTCCAGCTTCAATCCATCAGATACCACTCCAGATTCATACAGCTACTATTGTTCCTGGTGATGATGATTTTGAAGATGAGTCTGATAGCGATGTTCATGTAGATGTTTGGTTCATAAATATTGACTACTAGCTTTGTTTTTCATTCTTATTGTTTATATTGCTAGTTCGATTGTTCTTGGGTGTTCTGGGCCTGTCCAGTCACTCACTTGATTCATTTCTTGCATCACGGGTCCTCTTTATTATTTGCACTGGGGGGGGGGGGATCGTGAGGGCATTTACTATGTAAATGTTTAAGTCAACTGACATTCAGCCATATTGTCTGTTCTTATTTGCGATTAATACAAGTTAACCAGGGGTGACGACCTTTTACCGAAAAAATATTTATATCTATACTATCTAATAAAACAAATCACTCCTTTTTTTTTTCTTAAACTTTCTACCTTTGAAAAACCAAAAATATCATTCCTCTTTATTCACTAACTAGATTAAACCCATGCGTTGTATGGTGAATAAATCTTATTAAAATCTTTTAAAAATAATTAATGCACTTTCCAAATTTAAAAATTTATTGAATTTAAATAAAATATTGGACTTTTTAATAACTAAAAAGTAAAATTAAAATCTTATAAAATTCAGAAGATGAAAAAAAAAAAAGTTCACCATATCATTATTAATTCAATACAAAGTAATATGATATAATAATCAATATATAACTATTACTCTATGTAAATTAAATTAGTACGTGACTAAATTTGAATTTTGAAAGTTTTTTTCATTGTATAGTACTTGAATAGTAGATTTGACTAAGTATAATCTTTTTTATATATATAATTATATCCCAAAATATTAAAAAAAAAAAAAAGAAAAAAATGACAAATAAACTAAAAACGTATTTGGCACTTAAATACTTAAGTCACATTAGCCCTAAATTATCCATATTAAATATAAAAAAAATTAACTATAGATACATATTAATTATAAAAATATTAATAAGAGAACGTTTTTTCAATACAACCTTATGTTTCCTAGGGGTTATAACCTTAATCATAGTGATTGATGTCATAAAAAATAAAGAAAATTAAAATATGAGAGTAATTTGAATATGAATATAAAACAACTGTAAAACAAATAATAAAAATAATCTATAATGATCTCTCTATACATAATAGTAGTAATAATATACCCAATTCAGTGAAGAAAAAAATCTTTGCAAATTGCAAATGAAGTCTAAAGCGCGTATATATGATTTAAAAGACTAAAATAATAATATTATTAAAAAAATTCTTTAGAAATCTTTGCAAATTGCAAATGAAGTCTAAAGCGCGTATATATGATTTAAAAGACTAAAATAATAATAATAATAATAATAATAATAAAAATCTTTGTATTTGTGGATGACAAATACAAATAACAAAAATAGTGATACAAAATCTGTTAATATAACATGTCTACGTTATTTAAGATTTGCATAACTTATCTTTATACTAAATAAAAGAGAATTGTCTTTCAAAAGTAATTTTAGAAAAAATGTGATGTGGCAAGTCTGCATTTTTTTTTAAAAGGTCTTTATTTTAATTATGATGTCATTAATAATTTACAATATTTTTAATAAAATAGCTCACTAAATACTTATTTAAAGTTCCTAATCTTTTATTAGAAACAAAAATTTTAATATTATAACTATTATGTTATTCAATTCATCATCTCCATATCAATTTATAATTAATAACAAAAATTACATGCATATTTTATAATTTTATGATTTTAATTAAAACACCCGGGTTGAATTCGGGTAAATTCGCTAGTTATCACAATGAAGCATAGAAAAACCCGTAAAGTAAAAATGCTTATATATAATTTTAGTCGCAAGTTATCAATTTTGCTATAATGAAAAGAGAAGATTCAACTTTTACTACATCATTAAAAAGATGTTATTATATATTAGGCTTATTTTACATTAGGCTTGATAGTTTTAAAAACTTTTAAATAAAGGGACTAAAAATTAAAATTCAAATATAATGTCATAAATTAGTTAGATAAAAATTAAATAAATAATAAGAAAAAGCCTAGTTATATATTAAATTAAAATTTTAATAATTTCTAAAATTATATGAGCATTCTAAAGACCTAAACTCAAGATTTGCACAACTTTCATATTTTAATAAATTTTAACGGAATGTGAGTAGAAAATTTTTTATTAATTGATTATGATTAAGATTAATTATTATTAAAGATAATATATAAATATAAATATTAAATGGCATGACAACTTAAAATTAGAAAATTAATGAAATAATGACAAATCATACATGGCATTCTCCCATAAATGTCAAATAAGCAAAAATCTATCATCTTTTAGTTATATAGAGAGATTTAAACATCTCTATCTAATATACCTATAATACTCTTAATGAAATAATTTACAATATAAATTTTAACACTTAAAATAACTATAATACCACATTTAACATCAATTACTTTTATAATCATCCGCGTTGATCCCACAACCGTCCCCACTGCCGCCCCCGTCATCATTACCTCACCGTTGTCGCATTGCATGAGTATAAATCTAGTATAAATACCAACATTTATAGCATGAAGCATGCATTCAAAAAGCCTTTAACATCGTCATCATATTACACACTCAAAAATAACTATCTATACTCCTTATTAAAAATTATCAACCCATGTTGAAAGTTTACAAGGTTTGAGATATGCGATTTTACCCTTTTACCCCTCCTTATCCCCTACATTTATTCTCCCTATTATTTTCTTTTTGCCACAAAAATACACACACCTCCACTGTTGTCCTCAAAACCCAACCATCACCTCCAACGTCCATCGCTTCCACCTACGTTCAACACCACCACCGCCGTGGAACGTCTCCATGAGACCCACATCACCCCTCGATCTAGACGTCATGTCAATAGTATTCGCCGCAACGCACGGATACCATGCTCGTATTAACAAAAGTACCTTCATATTATATGTACAATGTAAGTCTATCTTTTCGATTCTTACAAAAACAAACAGTATAATACTCATATTGTATGACCAAAAAAGGATGTATTTTACAACCCTATGAAAGATAAGGGATCAAACATGTATTATACACAAACAATAAGGACTAAATTTTCACAGTGAAGAAAATTAGAAGAAAAAAAAAATCATGAATAAGCAAACCGGTGAACACTTCGATCTCTGAGAATTCCAGTGTAAAGAGCCATTCTATTAGCTGGCATAATAACTTTCTTTTTACCCCCTTCATCTTTGAACAATGACGAATTAGTCCTCATCTTTTGAAATTTCTTACTTTGTAGTCTCTTTCTAAACTCTTCCCCATTCCCACTTGGTTCCATCACATCTTTTGCAAAGTGAACTTTCTTTTTCTTTTTCACCTTCTTCTTCCCATCTAATGAAATTAAAAAAAAAAAACGTCAAAACAAAAAGTCAACAAGACTGTAAAAGAGTTTGACTTGATCAAAGTCAAACAACTTCAAGAAAGAAATACAAACCTATAGAGATGCATGGTCTTGGCTGGTGGGTTATGTTGGTGTTGGTTGGTTGTTTCTGGAGATGGAAGGCAAGGAGGATGACGGTGCCGGAGACGGCAGCCATGGCCGTCGCTAAAACCATGCCATTTGTAGCAAAAAGTGAGGATGATGACATATTAATGAAGTTTTGTAATATAGTGTTTGTTTTGGTGATTTTTGGAAGATTGAAAAAATGGGTGTGAGAGAAAGTGATGAAAGAAGGATTATTAAAGAATTGTGATAGAAGTTTGAAGAACAAGAATGAATGAATGGGTTATGGTTGGTTTCATTGGTTTCTTGAATATAGAAGTCACTTTTTTATATTTAAATACAAAAAGTGGGAAAATATGGTTGGTTAGTTAGTTTGCTACTATTTCTTTTTTTATTATATTCCAACCAATGTTTTGTAATCCGACTTTTTATTGATCTCAAATATTCGTAAGTTTTGGTAGTGTGCGCCTGTGCCGGTATCACATGAGCCGCACGGCTACATCGTCGCCGGTCATGCGGGTACATTTAATGGGGAAGGCGAAAAGTAGGATCATACTGTTAAATCACTCAGATAGTCTCATAATCGTTGGTTATTGACAGTTAATTCCCATACTATTCGTTATACCCATTTTTATTATAAAATTAAATCCTCCTTTTTTACTTATAAATACACAATTATTTTTATAGAAATAAACCATTACCAATCTCTCAAGTTCTCTATCAAAATGATGAGTTGGCTGCAAATTTGTTGACGAAACAACTCTGGAGACGAATAAAAAGAATTTGCAGTGGGATTTCAAAATTTTACCAACTAACACGATTACACTCATTATAATCTAGTTGGTTCTTAGGGTAAACCTAAATATGCCGAAAATATAGATGCCTGTGCAATTTTTAAATTTTTATTTTCAATTGTATTTATTCAATTATTATGCAATGTAGATTTTTTTATTTTTAATGAAATTTGATATTTATATTTTGATAGTTTTTATTGTTAAATACAATATATATATATATAGGGGTTAATATATGTACTGCAACTGTACATATATTTGGGTACTGCCATGTACATTATCAGGGGGAATTTTTGAGTCTTTATAAAACATAAGGGTTGAATTTGTAACTATTTCTTTTATTTTTTTTCTTGCTGTGCAAATGGTTAAGTATTGTTTCACAGTACAAATTATTTCCCCATATATATATATATATATATATAGGATTTTAGCGCACCCATTGTGAAAATGGGGGTAAGAAGGTAAACTCTAGATAGAGATTATAATTGGTGGATGGTACTGGTAAGGGGGTAAAAATCTTACCACTCCCTCCCAATTTCTTAATCTAACTGAACGAACATCTACATATAATACTTGTTTTTTTAGACGAAGCTCAAAACTATAGTCATCATTTATCAATTTTTTTTACAAGCCTAACTATAATTCAAAGATATTTTTTTATTTTCAATTGTATTTATTCAATTATTATATGTTGATAATTTTTTATTTTTAAAAACAATATATATATATATATATATATTTAAAAACAATATATATACATATATATATATATATATTGTAGGGTAAGGATCTTAGCGCACCCATCGTGGAAATGAGGGTGAGATGATAAAATCTAGATGGAGGTTTATGATTGGTGGAAGGTAGAGGTAACAGGGATAAAGATCTTACCACTCCTTATCACTCTCTTAATCTGAATGATTAATGAACATTTGAATATATTACTTCTTTAATTAGATTAAGTATAAAAAGGGTATGCATCTTGAAGCACTCACCGTGAAAATGAGGGTAAGAAGGTAAAATCAAAATGGAGGTTCATGATTGGTGAATGGTAGAGCTAACGGGTAAAGATCGACCTATTAACAAACATTTAAATATAATACTTGTTTAATTAGATCAAGTTCGAAATTATGATCATCGATCATTTAATATTTCTTACAAGACTAACTATAATTAAAAAATAAATGTTTGCGTTTAAAAAAGGTTCATTGAGATAAGCATGACTAAATTTTATTAATTCTTTTATGTTTGTTAGAATTGACTTTCATTGGGTGACAATCAACCCATGGCATATTAACTTAAATAATGTTTTGTAACGTTTCATAAAATGGAGTGAATTATTAACCGGTGAGGTTAGTTTCTCGCTCGCAGGGCTTCCGATACGATTTTTTATGGTACTCTGCTTGCATTGAATTTACTTGAAAATTCAATAAGGAAAAAATGTGAAAAAAATAAAGAAGAAATAATCTGAATAAAACCAAAAATGTTTGTGTGAGATAACCAACAAAACAACGTCAAAAAGTTTGCAATATCAAATACAAACATTTAGTTTGCTAAAAAAAACAAAAATCAAAAATGAAAGAAAAACAAAATGTTGACTAAAATTTTTCAATATCTTAGTTATGGAAAACAAAGGAAAAAAAACTGTGATTGACTAAAATTTTCCAATATCTTAGTTATGAAAAACAAAGGGAAAAAAACTGTGAAAAAGACCAAGAAAAACCGTAAAAAAATCTAAACGGAATCTGATATGACAAATCTGATATGGCAAAAATTCAAAGTAGTGATATGTGGTTAAGATAATCCAATAGAACAGTGTTGCATGGACGATGTCACTATTCATAACGTTGCCCTTTAATGAATTATATATATAGTATATATATATATATATATAGTAAAAAGTTATTTTAAGAACTTTTTTTTTGCGAGAACTTTTGATAATTTTTTCAAATCAAGCCCAACCGATGATTATTCTTAAATGAAAATTATTTTTTATTGTTTTCTGAATAACTTATGTGTAATTTTGAAGTTTATAATTGTGTGGAGGCATGGATTATCATCCGTTATACAATTATGTAGAGATTTGGATTCTTGATCACATGTGCATAAATATTGTTATGATTACATGTGATCGACTTGTATACATGTGATCATAGCAATATTCGTGCACATGTGATCAATAATCCAAATCTCCATATAATTGTATAACGGATGATAATCCATGCTCCACATAATAATAAATTTCAAAATCACACATAAGTTATTTAGAAAACAATCAAAAAACAATTTTCATGTAAAGAATAATCATCGATTGAGCTTGATTTGAAACGTTCTCAAAGGTTCTCGCAAAAAAAGGTTCTCAAAATAACTTTACCCATATACATATATATATATATATATATATATATATATATATATATATATATGTTTTAAGGAAATAAAACAAGTATTAAAGTAAAACAAATAAAACAATAGGTTTTTCCTCACTGAATATCACCGTGCATCATGAAAATCATCGTGAATCAATTGATTCGTGAATCTTCGTGCATTAATTTAACCATGATCTAAAGGGCAAGATCTTGTCTTATTTGTTTTACTTTAATACTTATTTTACAATACCTAACCCCTATCTATATCTATAATATTAAAAGAGGGGGTTGGGGTACACTTGGCACCCCTAATCCCCCTCTTTTAGTCTAAATGTCTAATACTCCTTCATTATTAATCCTCTATTTATTAATATTTATTATTATTAATATTATCATTTAACATTGAATTCTTATGTTAGTATTATTATTATCTCTTTTAATTTAATTTGTTATCTATTATAGGTTCATTATGAATTATTCGTCAACAACAAAAAATAAGACCATATTAGTTTATCTTGAAAATCTTAAGCCAACACATGTTAAACATGATCTACGACTCTGTGTTGTACATGTATGAACTGTTTCAGAGTGGAACAACCCGAAGAAAATCAAAACGTTTGAGATGGCCTTTAATGATAAATTGGTATGTATTTTTCAGATTATATAATCTACACTTTTTGTTTCTCTTTATATAATCACCATGTAAACTGGAATCAATATTTATATGGAGTTAATTTTCATATGTTTCTTCTTTAGCTTTCGTATTGATTAAGTTATGATATTGGTCATACAGTTTTTGTTTCTTCTTTTATTTAACTAAAGTTGAAAAAAAAATGAGTAAAATGGAATCAATATTTTTATAGAGTTAATTTTCATATGTTTCTTTTTGTAGCTTTCGTATTCATTAAGTTGTGATATTGGTGATACACTTTTTGTTTCACAATTATTATAAGATTTATGGGGAAAAGTTAGGTAAAGCATGCAGTACCTATCTTAGGTAAAGCAGGGGGTGATTATGTAAAATTCAGGGGGAGTTTATATAAAATGCAGGGGGGGTTATGTATGTTTATTAAATTCAAAGGTTTAATATGTAACTTTTTTTAATGTGCCAGTACCTAAGCTTAGGTAAAGTCTGCAGTACGGATCATTTTCCCAAGATTTATATATCTTAAGACTATCCATCCAATGGACGGGCCTGAGGGTACACTTGGCAACCCTAATCCCCTTTTTGAACTTAATTCTTCCTCTTAAATAATCCTCTATTTTTTCAATATTTTTTTTAATAATTAAAATTTATGTAGGCCGCCCTATTATTGATAAAAAAAAATTAAAAACAAATCTTTTTATCCTTAAAAGTCTCCCAAAAATTATCTATATATATACAACATAGAAAAACTCCTCACATATTACGACTATTCTCAACAAAAAAAAAAAGACAACTTCAAAAAGGGTTTTTTTCTACAATATTTTGTTCATGTTTAATCATTATTATTTGACTTTGAATTCTTATGTTATTGTTATTATTCATCTTTTTTAATTTTATTTGACATTGAATTATTATGTTATTGTTATTATTCATCTTTTTTAATTTAGTTTGTTGTTCATTATAGGTTCATTATCGTTTTTCTTCAACAACAAAAAATAAGACCATATTAGTTAATCTTGAAGATCTTAAGCCAACACATGTTAACCATCATTTACGACTCCGCGTTGTGCATGTATGGATTGTTTCAGAGTAGAACAACCCGAAGAAAAATCAAAACGTTCGAGATGATCTTTGTTGATGAGTTAGTATGTACTTTTCAAATTATATACTGTACACTTTTTGTTGAGCTTAACTTTAAATCGTTTAGTCTAAAATTGTTGTTTGTGTTTGTCGTAAATTAAACAAACTGCAAATTTTTTTACTTAACTAAAGTTAGAAAAAAATGGGTTAACTGAAATCAATATTTATATGGAGTTAACTTTCATATGTTTCATTCTTTAATTTAAAACCTTTGATGTATAGATTTGAAGAATACACGTTCAATGGACTAGCCTGAATACTAATTTTTATATAATATAATTAGTAACCACTAATTTAATCCACTGATTATAAAATCGATTCACGGTCTTAACAAACTCTATTAGATTTTGTAGATTTTGTAGTTGAAAAATGTTTCAAATTTATAGTAAAACAAAAACTAATTTTTCACAAAACAAAACAAGACTTCCTACTCGGTGTAATACCCTTTATAAATGATTTCAATTTTATATAACAAAAACTTCTTTTTACTATACAAAAACAAAACTTCCAACCTGGTGTAACGCCTTTAGGGGGCAATAGCCAATATCGTGGTACTGTAGTTCTGTTTTTGGTAGTGTTAAGAAGATAAAGATTGTTTATGCGACAATTCTTACAGTTTTTTGGAGCATTTGAAAGACGCGTAATGAGGCGGTTTCCAATTCTGTGCAGCCATCGGTGTCAAAGGTTATCGACAAAGTGAAGTCACAAGTCTTTTACGAGTCAAAAACCAGTCTAAGGGTGTAGTTTACAGGCAATATATGATGAAGGTTTGGACCATCATGTGTGTGGTAATCTTGCTTTGTGTGTCTTCATTCTTAGGGCTGTTTAGTCATGTTTGGTGTTGAATAAAATAGCCTTTTTGTTGGTTATTAAATAAAAAACGTATATAAAAACTGTATAAAGCAAAACTATAAAATAAAACATGAAATATAATCACAAAAAAGTTTCTTGATTAGGGAGTATCAAATGTTTTTGAAAAGAAAAGGAGTTGACAATTTGATTAAGTGACTGAATGGATAAATAACGCCTGTATGGATTAAGTCAATACAGTTGTTTTTTTGTTTATTAAGTCAAGAAAACAAACACTTTCGATGACTTAATGAATTAAGTATTTTTAATTAAGTCATAACTTAATTTATTAAGTCAGAACCAAACACCACTTAAGTATAGCCCAACATCAGGAGGGCTGATAACATTTTTCTAATATAAAAAGAGGTTATATTAAAATGCTCATGATACGCAATTAATCAAATAATTCAAGACCTGTTAGCTTTAAGTTCTTATAGCTTTTTTTTTTTTTTGTGTCAATACAGATGCTTTTGTGTTTGCAATTCATTTAATTTCTTTCAATTAATTCAAGTACTAAACATAGACGAGAGGTGTTTTGCGAGTTTTCAAGGGGCCTATAATGACTTCATAAGCAAATACTCGGTATGAAATATGTATTCCAATTTCCAAGTAGGCAATGTGTTTTTTTTTCCTTTTTATCTGATGGGCCGGTGGGGTTCTGTAGAGTGTAGACGGGTCCAAGTCCAAGAGAGTTTGTTCTAAAAGATGGATTTTATTGGACAGTGGGCTTCTGGTGTTAGTTTATTGAGTTGTCATTTACTTACATATAAACTAGTTTTAAACCCGTGTAGAAACACGGTCAATTTATAGTCATTGATATAAATTTTTTTTGACGTTATATATTTATGTAACGACGTACAAAGTAAATTTCATTAGTTACATGTATTGGTTATTTTCATGATTTGTTTTAAAAAAAATTTAAATGTTTTACCATTTAGACAAATAAGAAGTTATAAATTTTAGAATAATGAAAAAAAATGCAAAATAAAAAAATGATAAGGTAACTTATAACTTAAAATGTAACAAAAATGTTGTAAAAATTGAATATGGATACGTATACAACGATTTTTGTCGATTAAATTTGATAAACATAGATCGATTTTATGTATTTTTTGTAATTCCATTTGATAAGTTTAAGTTTTTGCAAAAACCAATGAGTTGTGAAAGAAAATCAGCCAAAACAATTTGTAATATAATATATAGTAATTGTACTAAAGGATATAAGCAGATGAGTTTGTAATCCATACTTTTAGCGGAGCCTCGGGTTTAGTTACAATATAACTAAATTTTTACTATTTTAACAGTACTGTTTAGTCAGTTTTTCAATATGAGTTGTATTGTGTTAGATTTGTTTAGAAACACGGATAATACGTAGAGCTTATATAAATTTCTTTTGACACTAAAAATTGTGTATGCATATGTATAAAACCAATTCCATCAATTATATATCACTTTATTTTACTAATTCGGATTATATAAAAAAAATTTTTGTTCAAAGTCAAATTATTCTATTTATGAAAGTTACTAATATTACTATTAGAAGTTAAGTTTGATATACACTTTTATATTTTAAAGGGGGTGAAGTTGACAATATAATATAGTTAAACCCTTATGCCGTATATGTTAGTTACTCGTGTAGGATTTACAGTTACGTTTTTTTAATTAATCATATCAGAAATGGGGAAAACATTAGCTACTGTATATTTCAAGCCTCGAATGGTAAGTGTCGATTTATTCTTAATGAATTTGTTATTATTTTACTTTACTTAGACATGATCCAATTGCTTGAAATTTGTTTATCAGATTAATTTAGTAAAATATGTTTGGGGGTTATTCTAAATTAGGGTTTTTGATATTTTAAATTACAATACTTGATTAGATTACGATAATTCATGAAATATTGGGTCGTATATGTTTAATGATTTAATACAATATCTAACTTTTGGGGACCATTAGTGTTTTATAATATACAATTTCATGTGTTTGAATAAATTTTAATATATTATATTTTTTTTGTTTTAAAAAGAATGAATTAGTTTAAAAATGTTTGATGTGAAATACATAGGTTATATTATAATTTGGTTTTAAAATAATTTATAAATCTGTACAGGTAAAATTTCAGATACTTGTTGATGTTCCAAAAGATGGAACTTACAAAGAATTTCTGGTAAGTTGCCATATAACTAAATTTCTGTCTTGTAAGAAAATATGTTATATCTTTTTGAGTTAAGTTTTGGTAATTTTTCATATAGATAATGCCCAAAATTTTCAAGAACGAAATACCGGATAATTGCGACAAAATCACTTTGATTGATTCTAGAAGACGTAAACACGTAGTTTTTGTTTATGATATGGGTTCTGGTATTTTGAAAATTGGATATTGGTCCTGGAAGCAGTTTATTTCATTGAATGATGTTGGGGAATTAGGAATTACTAAGATGTTCTTTAAAAAGGTTGATAAGAAAGTGTTTGAGGTTATATGTTTCAATTCTTTGGGTATCGAGTTGATGAGGGATATATTCGACGGTAACTGGGTGGCTAAAAGATGTTTGATCAAAGTTTCTTCTACAACTATTAACCAAGAGGTCAGATTACTGTTTGATTTTATTTTTTTCATTTACTTAATGACAAGTACATTTAAACAAATATAGTTGGTGGTCTTTGACTGATACGTTATATTTATGATATCTTCACAGTGCTTTCCATCTTTAATTTTGAGTGAGTTGAATGAGGAATCTGACTTCAAACTTGATAAGGATGTGGAAATAATTGGACCTCTGCAGGATGAAAGAGTGAAGGTTATGTATAAGCTTCATCCAAATAACCAGCAAAATAAAGAATGGCGTGCGGTTGGTTTTTATGGGTCTCAATGGACTAACTTAATGATGGTTAATGGTGTGGATGCGGGATACACGATGATGTTGACAAGTTGTGGACAAGAGAAGTATTTGTTGGATGTTTTTAATCAAAACAATATTGGAGTAGGTTTCATCGTTGATGCATGTAAGTTTATTATTTTGGTCACTAATTTTTAAAGTTATATATTTTGATCGTTAGATTTTCAAACATTAACCTGTGTAAACTGTTTTAGTGTTTGAGGACCTGCAAATAAAGAAAAAGTGGAATGGGGCAAAGATTAATGATAAAGCATATAATTCTCAAATCTTCCATGAGTGCAGGATAAAAAAACATAATTATAAAAACTTAAAGCGTCCGTTTTTCTTGCACAAGTTTCTTGAAAGTTGTATGACTCACAAAGAAGTGGTATGTAAATTTAGGGTTATTTATTTTGCTATTGTGGTACTAATCTCTCGCAAATTGTTTTAATAAATGATTATAAGATGTGTATGTAATTGATATATAAACTTTTAAATATTGCAGACAGTGTCAGCTTCTTTTGTTCGTGAGCATAAGGTGTATGAATATAATGGAGTTAATTTACTTTTTGGTCACATGAAGTTCAAAGGAGATCTCGTTAAAAAGATTGATGCTCGCAGACCCGGTGATTTTTCACATGTTAAGATCAAGTTTGATTGGCCAGTGTTTATGCAATCCACTGGTTTTATTGTTGGCGATTCTATAAAATTTGGAATAAACAAAGAAAGATCAGTTGTTGGTGGCCACGTTTATCTTGAAGTATGTTGATTATGTTCCTCAGTATGTAAGGATATTTGTCTCTAATCTGGATGTGTAACATAAGTGTGGTTTATTTGAAGTAAGGTATTGAAGAAATTTGTAATGCAGAATATTAATATGTTGGTAGTTCTGAACAATTTTACAGCAACATATTACATGTAATTTCGGATAATGGTAAGTGTTGCAATCTATGTGTGTTGATCCATAAAACTCTGAAGTGTATTTGAAGCCTCATACATAGAATTTTATAGGGCCCAAACACTTCAGGTCTATTACAACATGTCATGTATATCAGGTTTCTGCAAAAGATTATTATCAGTAATCTTCAAATCATGTAACTTTATTATCAGGTCTAATACACAACATGACATTACACTAATCTTCAAATCATGTATTTTATATAAATCCTAGAAAGATGACTAAATGTTTGAGAAAACCAAACAGATGGACTATAAAGTTGTTGGTCTATTTAATTGTTACTATTGAAAATAATTCCATAAACCATAAGAAAATCTGCATATAAGTTGTATGACTATAAAACAATTGTTTCTATCTGAACGTCCATCATGTATCTTGTTTGAAACCAACCACAACATGACTTAACACAAATCTTCAAATCATGTAAATTTATATAAATCTTAGAAAGTGACTTAATGTTTGAGAAAACCAAAGAGACTAACATATATGATGTTGCTCTACTTAATTGTTACTATTCAAAATAATTCCATAAACCATAAGAAAATCTGCTTATAAATTCTATCACTATAACTCATGTTGGGTTAAAAAAAATTAGCATAATAAATGGGCTACATAAAATATGTAGAATACAAATACTAAAAAAAAATACAAAGCAAATACAAGTTAACCTTCTTTATAAGTTTAAATATATGATTAAGTATTAAAAGTAAAGGGGTTAGAATTGTACACTATATATTTGTTAATTTCAAGTGGATATTTAATCCATTTGACCAAACATGGCTTTAACTAATAATCTCGCCCACCACAGAAACACTAAGCAACTACTCTCACTTCCGATCAAAGTGTTATCCATTTTAGATCAAAGAACACTGATGATGGCTGGAAAGGTTAGTTTTTTTTTGTATTTTTTGTTCTTTAATTTGCTTCATTAATTGATTATTGAATATGTAGTACTCATGCTCTGAAATACATGTGTTTCTTTGTGATGTTAGGGTTTTATTATTTAAAGGGTTTGGGGCCAGTTTTGGGACCATGTGTCTGTTAAGGTTTGGAAATAATGTTGCTTCTAAGTTTCTTTTAGGGGACATGGGTATAATTTTTAATTTCATTATGTTATTTTCGTATACCAATTTGGGGACCATACCTTTTTCTATATTCTTCCAATAAAAGCTATTGATGCGATATTTGTATGTGTGCTTGTTTAACCATCCTAGGTTTACCACTATCTTTTATATTACACACACACACACAAACACACATACATACATCCAAAAGTATATGCGTCTTTGTCCTCTATGTTTCTATTATTAGTATATTCAGATTAATAACTTTTTGGTTTATTTGACTTTCATCAATAGCTGGAGTTTGAATTCGAATTTCTTGTGAAATGTGGAGACAATAAGCTGTTACTAAAGCATCTGGTTAGTCCTTCCTACAAATATACATTTAAAATATGATTTTCTGATTCCAATATATGTATGTTTTCTTTTCTAAAATATCATTTTGATTATGTGTTTTTAGGTCATACCGAATATTGTTGGTAATGTGCTGCCAAAGTCAAGTACCTTTACCATGACATTAATAGATGGTAGGGGTAAGACACATAAGGTTCATGCTTCATGTTTGGAAGATGGGATTTGCTTTCTTTATGGTAGTGCTTGGAATAAGTTTGTGAAGACATATCCATATCAAGATTTTTCTACTTTGTGTTTTACTTGGAAAGAGAAGTATATGTTTGGTGTTCAAGTTTACTGTAAGGGTGGTCTAGAGTATTGTAGAATGATGCACGGTGGTGATTCACCTGTTAAAAGTCAGTTAGTTGTTGCAACTGAACATACATTTGATCAAGTGGTACGTAATTTTGTAAATGACTATGTTTATTACTTTTGGAGACACATGTTTTTTATATCAATATACTGTAGGTAAGTTTTGATTATTTGTTTTTGATTATAGGTGCTTTCAACATACATGTTGTCTACATTGAACAGAAATGTGGATCATGACTGACAAGATACCACTGTTGTTTTTGGCAGAAAGTATATTGGGAAAGTAACTGTTTCGTATCGATCTTATGAATTCGATGGTAGGAATGGAAAGATTGCATGTGGTTTTAATGAGGTGGGGTGGAGGAATTTCTGTTCAAAGAATAATATTCGTCCAGGTAACGTGTTAAAGTTTAGCCAAAATTTGGACTTGACATTCAAGGTAGAAGTGTTTCAATCTGATGGAAGTCTTATACAGGATGATGTTATAGGTAATAGAATTGTTTTAATAAAATAAAAAAGTCATTTACTGACAGGTAATTTATTAATCAGATTGACGTATTTATTTGTTTCTAATGTAGTGTTTAGTAAGGATATTCAGTGCCCATCTTCTTCAGACGATGAAGCGAAACCTGAAACAAAGTACCACAAATGTAGATATGTTCATATTGCACACTCATCTCATGCCTTATACTGTTTTCGGAGAATTCTTCATCATAGTGTTGCAAAGAATGAATTGGTAAAAAAAATATGTCTTCTTCATGTATATAAATAAATATAACCAAGTTATCATACTTAGCCTCATACAATGGAGAAGTGATCATACTACCTAAGTTATATTTTGGTGTTAGGTATTAACATTGATTATCTTTTTTTGTAGGTGATGTCAAGGGCCTTTGTTCAAAAGCATAAGCTATTTCAATACGAGTCTGGTGTTCTTCACCTTGCTGAAAGTTTCTTCCCATTTCATTTGGCGCCAACCTTAAAAGGTAAGAAGACAGGGGATGTTAGTGACATGGTTATGATCATGGATTGGAGTTACTTCATGAGTATGACAGGAGTCGAAAAAGATGGCATGATCAGAATCCAATTCAATCCAGATGACAATGTGGAAGGTAAAACTCTACACCTAGATGTTTGTTAAGTCTCAAGTATGTTTGGACTATGTGTGGTTATGGTTGGACAAGCAGTATTAAGTATCCTTAGAAATATGAACGAATCGGAAGTATGATTGATGATTTTGTTTAGGTTTTGCATCAGCATACTTTATATAAAATATGTTATGTATGTACAATGTAGTATGAATCACATGTGTAAATATTTAAGTTTGTTGACATAATTATGTATAAGCCCTAATGTTTTTTGGAGATGGAGTTATCATCAGGCAAATGGGTCGTAAAACTAATTCTAAAACTGGGCTACGAATTTTGGGCTAAAAAAGAAGTTGATTACCTGCAATAATAACATGACAACCCATGCAAAGCATAACACATGCTAATCAACAAATCTATCATCGCAAATGCAGATAAGCAACACATTAATCATTTAAATGTAATGAAAATTTAACACACATCAATCAATAATCACAACAAAAACATTGTTCATTTTCATAACCCGAATATAACATTACATGTCCGTTCATATAGCAAATAAGAAGTTAAAAACATTCAAAACATATTACCACTCATAACCCCATAACTCCTCCTCATTCATCCCCTCCGATGCATATCCTCCATCCCTTTCATGGTCCTCTCCTTCCTTCAAATCATCAATCCTTACCCCCAAATCATGTTCAAACTGGACTAAATACTCGCAACGCTTCTTCTCTTCCTTCTTTCGTATTGTTATAAAAGAGGACGAAGTTATTTGCTCAAGCAATTCGATGTCAGTGGACTCCAAAATTTTGTTGGCAAGGAACCATCTATGTTTACCATCCGCCCAAAAAATTTTCAAATGGCCTGTTTCCATATGTGGTGTTGACATCCACATCCAACCTATAACCTTCTTTGCTAAATCATCCAATGTTACGACCTCTGGATCAAATCTACCCCTCAGAACCCTTATCAATTCTTTATCTTCATTTGTTCTATGGTTTTTCCAGGCACCCATTCGATAAACCTCCCTTACAAAATCTTCATCCTGTTGCAACACCTTCTTCATCTTCTCAATCGTCATCTTTCGCATGTCCCTCCTCTTGAACACATAAGTACGATCATTTGGAGACACAGTCCAACCATACAATTTTGACATATTTTTTCCAAAAAGTTGAAAGTTAATTCAAATGTTTTTAAGACTAATGAAGTTTAAAAGTAATTTTGTTGATGAATTGAACCCAATGTATCGGTTTATATAGTATTTCTAACAAGTCTTTCTCTATTCCTATCATTAATATAACTGCCACATACATCTTAATTCCGATTTATTGTGTTTCTTCTGATATGTATATTTCTGTTCATATTCATACGTTTACTAATTTCTGTTCACATACATCCTTAATCACTTTTTATTAAACATACACGTTTATATATTATTAATTTAATTTACCCTATTCTAGAAAAAAATAATTTGTTTTATGTTTTGTTACATTTAGTTCATTTTTACTGCATACATATTATCAATTTAATTACTTGGGTTAAAAAAACAAAGATAAATAATATGTTGGGCTAAATAAGAGTAGAATAGTAATAGATTAGGCCATCAAAATGGGCTACTTACGTTGGGGTAAAAAACCAGAAATGTACAAAATAGTTTTAGGCGGGTCGTCTTAAGGTTCATAATTCCGAACATTTGGATATGAGGTTCCAATTTTAATTCAATGGTAACTTGACTTAAGGTGAAAAATTGGAGTTACTTTAAAACTTCGAGGTAGTTTAAAATTCAAAAACATCTGGATGTATTAGTACAATTTCTGCAAAAAGCCTACTAATGATCCTAATCAAATCATAAAGGTTATTTCAAAACGTTTGGTTATGTGGGTTTCCAAGATAAAATTTAAAAAGTTAATAACTCGAATCACTAAAATTGGGATTAAACTTCAATGCAGTTATATTTTAATTTTTTGCCCTCGCATCAGGGTTCATAATTCGGAACATTCGGATATGAAGTTTAAATTTTTTTAGGTATTTCATAATTAGGGTTCCCTTTTTAGGTATTTCAAAGAGGCTACTACACCTTTTTTTTAGTTAAATTTGTAAAGCAGCAAAACCGAGCCTAATTTGAATAATAATACAACAACTGAACCAAATCCCATTGAAAGCCATAACCAAACGAAATAATAGAAGATCAGTTTAATAATACTATTACATTTCTAAACTTATACATGTACATACCATTTACAAGTAGTACTTTTAAATAAAGTTAATAAGCAACAACTTGAATAATACATGCCCATCAAGAACGTGCAAGATTAGTAACAAATTAAGTTGATGATTGTTGTACAAAAAGGTACAAAATGTTGACATTATTTTTTAGAAGGTTGCTGGTTTGTCTCCATCCATTTTCTCCATACCATCTCATTGACCTTAGACTCTTTCCTTTGATAGTATACTTGGAGCTTATCATCGATGCCATCAATAAGTAAATCGGCAGGAATTGGAATGTCTACTTCGCCATCATTTGCCTCGCCAAGAAGACCATCTCGAAGGACAGACCATTCTTCAAAGACATCACTTTGATTCTGTAAGTGGATTATGTAGACAATGATTCTGTAAGTGGATTATGTAAACAATTTAAAACAATGCAAAGTCTAATATTCAAGTAAGTGAACAATGAATAACCAAAGTCTATCATTAAACATACATTTTATTCTTTATTTTGGAGAAAGGAACATACGTTAATACATACAACACAAACTCCATTATCTTGGCAATATGTAATTGTTGCTGTTGATGATGTGCAGATCACAAAACTATCAATTTGAATGTATTACTGTAAACAAAAAACTATAAAGAAAGATATTATTAACAAATGTTTCATTAAACAGACATATTATTCTGTATTGGAGAAAGGAACATACGTTAAAACCTACAACACAAAGTCCATTCTCTCAGAAATATGTAATTGTTGTTGTTGATGATGTGAAGATCACAAATCTATCAATTTGAATGTATTACTATAAACTAAAATCTAAAAAGAAGATATTATTCAAGAATGTATCAACAAAGACCGTCGATTCTTCAATCCTTTTGAAAATTAAAAAACAATTATACCCAAAGTATAAAAATTACCTTTTGATATCATCTGCATCTACTTATCTGTAAAACAAAAACCAAAAAACCAAAAATTAAGAAATAGGAATGAAAAAAAGTTAAAGCTTCATCATCACAAATTGTTTTTTCTATATACAGATTCATCATCAAGAAACAATAGATCAAAGAAAATCGAAATCCATAAAACATACCTACGAAATAAATAGAAAAGGAGAAAGAAAGTAATCTCTTTTTTCTATATACAGATTCATGATCTACAAACAATAGATCAAAGAAAATCGAAATCCATAAAACATACCTACGAAATAAATAGAAAAGGAGAAAGAAAGTAATCTCTTTTTTCTATATACAGATTCATGATCTACAAACAATAGATCAAAGAAAATCGAAATCCATAAAACATACCTACGAAATAAATAGAACTAATCTGGAATCCTGTTTCAATTTTATGTTAAAAACAATCTGGAATCCTGAAAAAATAAATAAATTTTAAGTTAAATTTTTATTAAAAAGACGAATAATGAAATAAATAGAGAAGGAGAAAGAAAATACACATATAGAAGAAAATGAAAGAAAGAAAAAGCAGATGGAGGTAGATATGTAAGCTTTGGTTGTATTTAAATATAAATATGTGTTGGGGAGTGTAAAGCTTCTAAGAGAAGCTAAATAATTTTAAATTAAAAAGGCTACAACAAATCTTGCAAAGGAAGATTAAGACTTTCAACAATTGAAATAATTTTGAAACATTTTTCCTAGGCTAAAAATGATGTCATAAATAGAAGACTCTTTCCTAGTTAGACAGCCTAAATGGTTGACACATACCCTTTACATAGGTCATCAACTAATCTCCTTTAATAGTATTGTAAGATTTTTGGCTTCTGCACATGAGCTAAAAGTGTAAAACCTTACCGAGGATGATATATTCTTTCAATTCATTATTTATTATTCTAAAAGTATTCGTTAAAAAAGATGATGACATTTAAGAAGATCAAATAATAGGATTAAAAAAGACAATAAGTAGAATTCATATGTCATATTCATAAAATTTTTTAGCCAAATATTTAGAAGGATTAGCTATTTTCCAAACCGTATATATAAAACTAAAATATCATGATCAAACATATAGTAAATAGGTTTTAAAGTATGGTATTTTATCATCTTGATTCTCAAAATAAAAATAATTTCCGTTTAACAATTTAGAGT
The DNA here is from genome assembly GCF_010389155.1 of Erigeron canadensis. Classification (NCBI taxonomy): domain Eukaryota; kingdom Viridiplantae; phylum Streptophyta; class Magnoliopsida; order Asterales; family Asteraceae; genus Erigeron; species Erigeron canadensis. The sequence goes on along the minus strand of NC_057765.1, from coordinate 2,503,463 downwards.
TAAGTTTATCTAAAACTATTATTACATATAAATATGTTTACTTAAATAGAGATTAGAGGGGTACTGAATCCGAAGTGGAACCGGCGTCAACAACTACTTCTGATAGTTTTCGGGATCATGCTAATCAATACCAATGCCGGAAAAATCCCACGAATACCGAATAGACTGAATAGTCCATACAGTTTATATAAGGCCTGTGTTTATAGCGCGTCCTTGGCTGCGTCCCAAGGCATAAGGACGCTCGATCCCTATTGACACCCGGTATCCTCGTCCTTGCGTCCTCTCCTTTGTTCTCCGCCAAAAAGTTCGAAAACGAACGGTTGTGGGTCCTTTTATCTCTTTTTTTTGGTTTTATATATATGTGTGGGGTATATATAGGTGTATTTGTGTGTGAGAGATAAATTATAATTAATAGATGATGTGGTGAAGAAGTCCTGAAAAAGCTGTCCTTATAAACAGTGAGTGTCCCGAGGGGAGTCCTGGGTTATGTGATGTTGATGTGGCAAGGAAGAAGCTGGAGGACGGTCCTCCTTATAAGCACAGGCCTAATATGGGAAATGTTAAAAGTTGTCTCGAGTTATAGTTAATTTGTACTTAAATATTTATACATATTTTCAAGAGGTGGTTATATGAAATGTACAACACTTTTTAACATATCCTGAAAAATTAAACTTAGTCATGAAGCTATGGTTTTCATTTCTCATATAGGGATACGAGATAGGTACCCAAACAATGTGACGGCGGTGGCGGCAACGGGTGGTGATGGTGACGGTGGTGGTAACGATGTGGTTATCAATCTAAAAATAATTGATATAATGGTAGTGTAGTTATTTTGAGGTTAAGGATGTATCCTTTGTAAATAGTCTTAAGAGTGTTATAGAGATATTAGATGAAAATATTTAAATTAATGAATAAAAGAGATAGATAGTTTGGATAAATATGGTTGGGAAATATTTTAGAGATGTATATTTGGTAGATTTAATATATGAGTTAGGAATGTGTTGAAAATTAATGGTATTTTCATTTAAGTATTTTAAATGTAGAAAATTAAAAAGAGGGGTAATTTGTTTTATAGTAAAGTATAGATAAACAATTTTTGAACTTTTTACGGTTTTGTAATGTAATGGATTATTGGTTAATCAAAAAGCTAACACCTATATTTTGGCGATTGTGGTTTTAGCTTTTTACTATTTGATCTTTCAACAGAATGATTTTGGTGTGAAGATTCTTTACATTTATCAATAACTGAAACGCTATATAGATAAATTTGGGCATATATGCATGCAATATTGTTGACTTCACTACTACTTTCATATATTATAAATTCATAATCATAGTTGTGAAACTTTTATCGGTCATAAATCTTACGAATCACGAGTCAAATCGAATTACATCAAAATCAAGATGACTTTTTAGGTGACTCTTATTTGCTAGTGACTCTTACGAAATGAGATGTGGCCCAGTCCAAGTCAAAGCGAGTCAGCAAGTTCCTTGTCTATTTCACACACAAACAGTTGATTATTGGTCAAGCATTCGGAGCTTTTATGCACATAAGCTTTGAAACATTTGGAGGCATGATGTCTTTCCAGTATGCTAACTAGAGTGCATATTAGCTATGAAATGGTTAGTGAGATACCTATTGGTTTTAATCGAGACTAGTTTGAATTTGATACCAATATGCCGGTACAGTAGGTCCTAGTAATGAATTAAAACTTTAAATGGGAACATGATTTGTATCATATCTTGGTAATTTTGAAACTCGTATTGTCCGTACCGAAACCGGGTACGGGATGGTATCGATCAACCCCACATCCCATTCCCACGACTACATATTATAAAATTTGAGACCAATATCGCAAGAATCTAGTTTTACTAATAATAATACTAAAAGTATAATAGCAAAATTATAAATATCAAAATTATTATAAGTGTTCAATTTAGATCAAAAATATTGTATCCTCGAACAGGCCAACCTAATTTGTACTTATAGGATGTTTCAGGGTCGGTCCTGAGTTATTTGATGCTCAGGGCTAAAGAGCCAAAAATTGCCCTTACTAAATTTTTGTAAACAAATGACTGAAGATCTTACAACAATATTAAGCTATGCGGGTCAATTCTTAATAAAAAAAATGTTATAAATTTATAAGTTAAAAGAAATAAACTTCAAATCACAAGTTTTGCTATTAATGATCACCAAAAATGTGTATAAATTCTTTAATTAAACTCTTTTTCTAACCGATCTTTTAATTGCAAATAAGTAAAAAAAAAAAAAAGACAAATAAATATGACCAACTAGGTTTTAAAAATCTCTTCTCTTATATAAATAAAAGAGAATTGTTTTTGTAAGTTATTTTTAGAAAAATTCCAATGTGTCAATTCAATATTTTTTTCTTAAGTTGCCTTATAAAAAGCATGACATCATATGATGTTTTGTTTTTTGTTTTTATTTTTTAGTATTTCATTTTTCTTTTTTCTCATTTATTTTTTAGTATTTCATTTTTCTTTTTTCTCATTTCTTTATTAATCTTAAATTCTTTTTTTTTTATTGCTCGAAACATATTGATGAAACATATTGATCTTAATTTATTTTTTTTGTTTCATTTTTTTTCTCATTTCTTTGTTAATATTAAATTCTTTTTTTATTGCTCGAATTATATTGATGAAACTCTTTTTAATGTGTATATGATATTTTCATATAACTATTTTTCCCCAAAATATATATATAAAAAAAAGATAGTTAGTTTTATAGAGGTGGCAACGACAACCCATTTACACATTATTAGATCTATTCGGTTTACATACATATCAAGTAATTATTAGCAAAAGTTTATTTAAATATCCGGGTTAAACGCGGGTTCATTAGCTAGTCTCTTTATTAAAAGATCGTTCTAAATTTATACGTAGAAACTAGTCAAAATGAAAAAGAATAGAGTCGTAAACTAAGCAAAGCAACCATGTAATTGAATTGAAAGTATAAGTTAGTCAAAGATGTGCTAGTCAAGAGCTGCATACATTTCCACAAAAAGACAAGCATAGTAAGGAGCGATATATAAATTTAGATTATTATAAGGGGCTTTAAAAAAAATAACTAGAAAAGTACTGTATCTCTTTCTTCTTCATACAAACCCATCCCAAAAAACTCCATTAAAATATTCCCGTAAGTTTTATTTTCATATTCAACTTTTCCACAACTAGATAAAACATACAATTTGCATCATAAAAGAATACCTTTGTTCTATTGATTATCCAAAATCTGTAAATTACCACTACAGATTCGTAATATGCACAAATCTAGCATTGATAGATACCAAAATTTTCTGCCCCTTATCTTTTGTCGCTCAAGGCCGTCGCCCAGCCCGCCCATGGCCAGGGCCGGCCCTGGGATGTTTGAGGCTGCGATTTCAAAATGAATTTTGTCTTTTTTAACTCGCATTTTCAAAAGGCATGTCTTTTACAGTTTTGAAAAAACTGTGTTTTCCCTTTATAAAGACGCAGATAATCACCTTTACAGCTAAACAACTTTTCTGATTATTTATGTTTTACAAACATAACTCAAATAATCACTGTAAAATAGAATTTCAAACACCATTTGTTGACTCAGAATAAACTTTAATGACTTTTGTTGTCACACCCCGACTAAGGCGAAAAACTCGGAATGCGACGCATAGCACACTCGTCATGGATGTTACATAGAGTAACTACATAAATACATACAACAACCCTCATTTATATAATTATATCATAAGCATTTAACATAAAGTCAGAATCCAAAGCAAACATAAATTAACTCCCACGTAGGGGATAAGCAGTTAGGCATAATGCCATAGTCTAAACATAAGGCATCAACAATCAAAACAAAAGATATGCAGCTCCAAATCCTAAGTCTGAGTCTGCTAAAGGTTACCATGCTATCCTCCTTAGCCACTTCTAACATGATTAACTTGCACACCTGAAAGGATACTAAAAAGCGTCAACACAATGGTTGGTGAGTTCGTAGGGTTTGTATGCGTAAAAGAATATCTGTGAATATATATGAAGCCTCTTACGATCATAGATATGACCTGGCTAAAATGAATATCAATGCGTGCCCTTACAGTCATAAACATGACCTGGTTAGTATGTGTATCAATCGTGCACTTACAGTCATAGACATGACTTGGCTAGTATGTGTATCAATCGTGCACTTACAGTCATAAACATGACTTGGCTAGTGTAACACCCCAACTAAGGCGGAATGATGAGATGTACAGAAAGTCGAGTATTCAAAACAAAGGATTATAAATAACATTCACCATAGTTTTATTTGATAAAAGAATTTACAAATGTACACGCATGTGAACCAATTTCCAAGTACAAATGCGTCCACCGTACTTGAATATTAAGTTCACGAAACAAATAACAAGCACATGAAGTAGTATACTACAATGATCAAGGCGGATTCCATTGCCTATCACAAGGTTTGATCTTTGACTCCAAAGGGCAATGCAAATATTCATGAAGCATATAAATCCTCAATGCTTAAGCTTATTTCCTGAAAAGCATGAAGAAAAAGTGTCAACTACGAAAACGTAGTTGGTGAGTGCATAGGTTTTTATATAAATCTTGTACATCACCGTTTTAATACTTAGAAAAACTGATTACTATTACATTTCGAAATATCCAAACCATATGATCGACAAAGTTTTCATATCATGTTATCAAGTTTCCAAATACCATAATGTCATATCAAGACTTGGAGAATCTATAGTAAACTTTCAGGTTCTCATTTGTCAAATCATCATGAGAGAAAAAGTATATAAATTGATTAATCGTATATCACACCAAAATCATTCGGTTACCAAAATTATTTCAATATCACCAATTTCAACGTCTTTCAAGATATCACATGAGGGACGATACCCAATCCGTATGTCCAAACAATTTCCAATTATCAACAGTATTAATATCCCTTTCACTTAGCCACAAGGGCATAATTCAATATCAAATTTCATTTAGCCACAAAGGCATAATTTACATAATTTTGATGAGTAAATGCTTGAGCCACTACTACTACCATTTTATTCAAGTCCGATTACAATCCAATAATTCAATTCATAGCACAAGCTGTCAATCAAGTGCCGTAATAATAATTACAATATTGATAATGGGTCGTGCCATGGAGACGCCCGATTATCTTAAGGTAGTTAGAACACCCGGGGGCCAGACTAGAAGTGGAGGTTGTCACGAAGGCAACCAACCTTCCAACGGTACGCTTTGGGTGGGCGGACGAAACCTAGTTGCGCAACTAACTAACTACAGGCCTCCACTTTCGGAGTAAATAGTAGTGTACCGAACGCCGCGGTTTGACAGAACTCAAGCTCATCACATAAATCCTTTATTATCATTTCATACTCATATATCAAGAATCATTTCATATAACAAACTCTCTTTCAAGAAACATTGCATATATAGAAAGTAGTTTCATTTATCATGCTTTTCACCCCGAAAGTAAAACACATAAAAGAGTTTGAAAGGGGGCTATGACTCACCTTGGTATGCCGCATATTATACTCATCTATGCAAAATGAGTACTTCCCATCTATAGCTTCCTTGACCATATATCCATTATGTTCCTCCATCATTTTTCAAGCCAAGACTATCCCTACGATAGGACTAATATACGTAAGTTCCTATCTTAAGCTATCACTTAGAAATGCCATTTTCATTATGTTACTATCAATTGTGGGGTCCAAGTATATTGGTAACACTCGCATCGTTTTGGTTGTAGAGATTGATGGTGTAAGGGTTACTTTCATTACATGTGTAGTTATAATTTGTTAGATTTTTGGTAACTTGGCGTCATTTGTGGTTTCACTTGGCATCTTAGGTTATCATGTAGAAATATCATATTAAGCTATGTTATCCTTATTCATCATTTGTTGTGTAACCGATTTTAGCGCGAATTAGCATTTGTGATATCAGTATATAACTTGGTTAGCATAATTACTTATTCCTATCTCACTTAATTATCTTTGTTTTATTTTTATTACACTTATCTCATGAAATTCGTTTAAGTGTTATGGGCCATTTAAATGTTTTGGGCTTACATTAGTTATTGGGCTTTACCTTATTTGGGTTAGGTGCATAATGGGTCATAGTGGTTATTGGGCTATAAGGCTTATTGGGCCAAGTGGGCCTACTGATTTGTGTTCCTTTGGGTTCATTATTTGGGCCGGGTTAGCCCATTATGGTTCTTAGTTCATTACATAGCCCATTATGCCATTTATAAGATTACTTACAAATTTTCTGTTTTATACTTTATTTTTTAGAAATGTTAGCTACTATTTTGGGGTCAAGACGAATTATTTGGACCTTCATGATTTTTACACAGTGACTTATATGTATCTAGTATTTTTGTGAATTTTTGGTGAATTTTTAGATGATGTTTGGTGTCCTTAAAAATTATCCAAACACGAACTGTCCCGAATGGGCACTGCTTGCGACATCAGAAGTTTTATAAAAGTTTTTGATGTTCTGATTGTTAGAAAAATCCCATGATTTTATTTTAAGTTCACAACGCATTGGAATTACTTTCCACCAAGTATGACTTCCTGGGACTTTATGGATTAGGAGTTAAAAATTGTTAAAGTTTATAACATATTCATACAAAATTTCAGTTTTGACCAGTTTCAGTAGAAAAATCATATCTTTCGTTTGATTTAGTATTTTGAGTAATTCCAGTTGGAGGTTAATCTTAACTCATTTGTCTACAACTTTTATTTTGATAGTTTTTCTTGAAAATGTTCTCAAATGTTCAGTTTACCCGTTCTAAGACAGGAGATCAATTCTGTCAGAAAGTTTATTGGTTATATCAACTCACCAATGGTTTTGTTTGCTTGCTTTAACCTCTAGATTCCCACTAACAAAATTATTACTTTATTGTGTATCTCTTAACATCAAATATGCAGATTTCAATCAATTTCAAGTTCATCAATCATCCTTAAAAGATCCATCTCAAGTCCCATATCAAAATCAAATTAAACTAGTGCAAATCTAAGCATGCATGTAATCATCTCATCATATTAACAATAAATCTTTATCCATCTTCAATTCAACAACTTAAAAACATATTTTTATGAAAAAATCCAGAAATATATTCATCAAAATATATAAAAATATGACCATATTTCAAAGGAAAAATCACTTTAAAAGTTATTTAATCTATAACAACACTTTTGGGTCTTAAACTTGTTGAATCCTTGAATCTTTCTTCTAGATTTCGACATGCATGAGCATGAGGAAGAAGATTCTATCAACTTGCCTTCATCAAGTGTATTTTCAAGAGGAAAATCAAAGAAAAACATGGTCTTTGATAAAGATCTTTTAGTATATACAAAAACAAGATAGATTAAACTAAGAGATGAAGATTTGTACCCTTGATGAACTCGGATTTGAAAGTGATTTTGGGCAGAAATTTCGTGGCCCTATGAGCTCTAAACAACCCTTATTCCAAGCTTGAAATAACCCTTAAAACTATCTTGAATCAACCCTTGTTTAATCCTTTAAAAACCCTTATTATTACTATAACTTTAGATTGATTTCTCTTGCCTTTTTCTTTGTTATTGGAGCTGAAAATTTGAAGAAGAGAATGGAGGAAGAGTGCAGAAAATTTGAGAGAGAGAAAGATATTGTGTGTGTTGGTGAGAGTGAAAAGGATGGTGGAGTGTGAAGGATGGTGTGAAGTGTTGTAGTAACCAAAGGTGTCTTGGGAGTGTAAGGATGAAACATCTAGTTATATTTTGATTGGGTGAAGTGTATGGGGAGGAGGGGGCTGGTTTTAGGGTGGTGTTTTTAGGAGGGATTTTGAATTTTTGGAGTGTATTTTAAGTGTGTATGTATTTGTATAACATGTATGTAAGTATGGATGCATGTATGGACATTTAAATTAACTAGGTAGAAGACTTTTAAGATATATTTTGTGTTCATATGTGTGTATATATATATATCCGTGTATGTGTATATACATTTTATATCTTGGATTTGTTACTTAACTCTTTAGTTATAATCTTGCATTTTTATTAGACAAACATATATTTACTTATTATTATTCCACTCTTTTGCATGAATAAGATTTATAAATAAAATTTTTTTGAGATGGTCATTATATTTTTGTGCTCATATGTACTTTAATTAACTTGGTGTTTGAACTGTTGGATATCCATAAGAAATTTTTGGGTTGTTATCTCATCTTCTGAGTCTTGCATAGTTATTCTTATGATTTAACTCCTTGAAATTAAATTTTTGGTTCGTTAACATTTCATGAAGTTCAATTAGAACTAATTATACTATGAGATTTTCTTGGATGCCTATAGTTTTTGTTTATGGCATTTCTAAGGTAACTCGTCATCTATGTTATTTCATCGAACTAGAGGGCAATTATCACTATGCCTTCAATATCTAGAAGGTTAATTCTCTTAATAAACCTTTAAGGATAGATACCTAGATAAATATAAGTAAGTTGTCCTAGTCGGAAATTGAGGGTTGTTACATCTAGTATGTGTATCAATCGTGCACTTACAGTCATAAACATGACCTAGCTAGTATGTGTATCAATCGTGCACTTACAGTCATAAACATGACCTGGCTAGTATGAGTATTAATCGTGCACTTACAGTCATAAACATCACCTGGCTAGTATGTGTATCAACTGTGCACTTACAGTCATAAACATGACCTGGCTAGTTTGTATATCAATTTCACAAAGTAGTCTAAAAGCCATGATAGAATAACATTTACGACACATAAAAACATTTAGGTATCCAAAATATGTAATAATAAGCGTATCCAAGATACGTAAGCATACGTGTATCCAAAATATGTAAGCATGTCCAAAATATGTAGAAATAAGTGTATCCAAAAGTATGTAATCACAAATGTATCCAAATTAGGTTGCTACAATACCATATAGTATCAAATAAATACGTTTTTACCATAAAACAGTTTTGTATCCTTTTCAGCCCCATGAAAACATGTGATAAGGGGATTACGAAACTCACCTGATGCTCGTCTGATACCTAAACAAGTAATAGAGGCGAGTAGATTATCCACAAGTATCAACAAGTCTCTAAGCTTACAAGGTTTGTCTAACGTTCACAAGTTTTGCGTGTTTGACCCTTTTGAGTGTTTTGACCATTTTGAGAGTTTTGACCATTTGAGAGTTTTGACCATTTGAGTGTTTCTGTAATTTGAGTGTTTCTGAGGATTTGAGTGTTTCTGGCAATTTGAGTGTTTCTATAATTTGAGTGTTTATGAGGATTTGAGTGTTTTTGGCCATTTGAGTTTTTTTTTGAGGATTTGAGTGTTTTCCAAATTTGAGTGTTCTTGACCAAATTTGTGTGTTCTTCTCTAAGAACTCTCAAAACGTTTTTCTTTAAAATCATTGTTAGTTTTTGAAATCAAGTTGTGCTTTTACATTCCTCATTAGTATAGAAAAACAATATTAAGCTTTCGGGCTCCAAAACAGACTATAAGTACGTGACCCATTTGATAAGAAAGTTTGGAAAAAGTTATTAAATCATCAAAAAGATGGACACTTTGTTAACAAAAACACAAATAACTTTAGATCTAGATATAATAGATGTATTTACAACTTTTGGTAGTAAAAAGTTAGAAACTTTACAATAGAAACTTTGTAGATCTTGTTAAAATTGCCAATTTTATAGGAAAAGAAAATACAAAAGTTTTATACTTTGACTCAAGAATATGAGATGGATGATGAATATAGTGAAATTTTGTTGCTAGATTTATAGAATACAAGAGAAAAATATGATTTTTAAATGAAGAATTATTTGTGAGATTTGAGAGTTTTTTTAGAGGATGTTTTGTGATTTGAGTGTTGTGTGTTTTTGGGTTTTTCTCTCATTTGAGAGTTTCTTATGGGTTTATGTAGAGGAGGTGGAAAGACATGGGGAATTTTGAGTGTTATTATGAGTGTTTCCAAATTTTAATAACTTCACTATCATTATTACTAACAACCAACATTTTATTCGCTAACCATTTTCAAAAATTATATTTTCAATAAATCGTCTACTTAGCTTCCGACAAATTAGTTTTTCTCCACATTAAACAACATAGATAGTTTCCATAAATAAGTTTACTCAACGAATACGATTACTGTATCTCGCTAATAAGATTAGTCGTATTGCATCCAAACTACAAGATTTTGACAAATCTAAACCGCGGGTGTTACATTTGCAAGTTTTAATGTTACAAACCCTGAATTGTGAAACTTTGAATAACTTTTTTTTTTTCGTGATTCGACAACGGGAGGACTAACATACATTTTTTTTAACCATCTAGACGGGGTTTTTTTATTTACTTTAAAATTATACATAATATTAGTATATCACTTACCAGTATTTAATTATATATTCTCCACAAGAATAGAGTTATGGCACATATTACATAGGTTTGTCAAAAACATTAGAAACACATCACTATCGTCCCCAAAATTCGTTGCTTTTTAGCATATAAGCATATCCGCCTTGAGATCCCAATAGTCCACGTTAAGAAATGGAGTATTTTTCTTATAGACAACCTTTTCTTTGCCGTTGAAAAAAAGATAGTCAAAGTTTTCTATTTTCAAATTAATATTTATTAAATTAAGGTAGACATAATGACAAGTGACTTCTTTTACGTGTATATGATTTGGTTTTTATTTGTTGGAGCATGGGTCACTACAACAGGGTGTTAAAGAGAATCAAATGAAACTTTGACGGGTATCATAGAAAACTTGCCACCTTAAAATTTGGTATCATAATTGGATTAAGTTCACAAGGTTTATTGCAAACAAGCTAATTAACAAGAATCATGGCATAATCGTTAGCTATTTACGTTTTTTGGTCATCTTGGATTGATTAAGGGGTTTGTAGCGAGTTTTTTTTTTTTTTTTTTAATTTTTTTTATTTATCGTATTTAATCTTTAAAGAAAAATTTTGTTTAAATACGGAGTCATTGGTTAGAATTTGTTTCATAATCAAAATTTAGGTCATATGTATTATGATTGATAGTTACTTTGCCGTCCATACTCCAGATATAAACTTTTTTACAAAACATTGGCTTCGATCGAAGACCCATAAATGTTGGTGATTACGTCTTTGGCTATACGTCAAATACGAGTAAGTTATTACATACATTATACATAAAAATAGTTATATATAGATTACAACATGCAAATATAAATAACTAGATTTTAGACCCGTGTCTAACATTGGACACGGGGTTTACGATACAATCAATATTAGATCGTCATACATTTAGTTCATAATAGCTTATAATTTTGAGATATAAGGTTCCAAGTGTTATACTTTGCAAATTGTAGTATAATAATCACAGTTAAAATGTAAATATACTTGTGATCCTGTACTTAACATTCAAGTATATGTATTTGATCATGATGCAAGACATAACACGAATAGGTTTATTTTCAATCACATGTCCTATGATAATTAGATAACAATTAGGATTGTTTTCATATTCTTTGATAACAATTAAAACTCTTGATTTGATTGACAATTATAACTTTAAAAAACTAAATATATAAATATTGTCGTTTTAAAAAAAATTATCATGTTTTATGATTAAAAATATATATATATATATATAAACTTCTCAAGTTGATGGTTAAAAATATATGTAAGTTGAATTTTCAAGGCTCAAAAGTATAAATTATTTATGGAAAACAAAAAAGTTTAAATTTTTTTCTACAAATTAATATCAATATTAATATAATAATATATTTGGATAATGATTATTAGGATTTTTAATTTATAGTTAATCTAAATGATGACATAAGAGATAGTCAATTTTATAAAATTAAGCGATTTAATTGGTTAATAAGTCATTAGTTCAACTGTTTTATAGTATATATTAAGATAAAATACTTATGTTAAATGTACAAATTCTTAAATTAATATTGTGATAGTATATCACCATGGGGGCTTAGGCATAGGACAAAGTTGACGATTGTCCGGAGTTTAATTTTCCAGGGCCCATATTTTTAAAATTAATATATGCATATATTTGTAAAACTTATATTTTATATAGTGTCTATGTCTTTATTGATAAACCATTAGCATTTGTATTGATGATTAAGACGTTAGGCAGAAGCAGTTTTGGATTTTAGGTTCCCTAGGTCAAATCGTTGTTCTCACCTTATGAATCTTTCTTCAAGCTCGTCTTATACCCAAGTTTCCTTAGAGTCGGTCATGTATACCACGATAAACAATATGTGAGATAATCGAACATCTTTGCTCGAAAACACAAGTCAAGTTGGTCTTTATAAAATCTGTCTTATTATTTATTTTAAGTATATTTTTTAGGAAACCTATAATCACGATTAATCAATCAAACATATATACCTAAAAATTAACTTAAAACTTTAAAAATTTAATACATGAATTCATAAATTTAATATTATCTTTTGATTTTTACACATGTTATCATGTAATAGTTAGGTTGGTTTTTAGATATACAAATTAGGTTATATCATTATCTTATTTTTAATTTTTACGAGTAATATTTTTTCATTATATAAGTTTAAGGATACTTTTCCAACATCCACTCTCGATATAGCCAGTCTCTATTGGTAAATTAGCTTGACTTTCAAGGCCACTACGAACTGCCACGTAATCATCTAAAAAAAAACACATTGTATGTCTCTTGAAAAGGAATTAAACCAGAAATATTCTTCTAAAAAATAAAGAATATTCCAATTCCATCCCTCCGCATATGCTTCTCTTCTTGATATCACTTCTTCTTCACCCACCACTTTTCTCTTTATAATCTCACATTTACTCACACACCCATTTCAAGATATCTTAAAATATTCATACCCATATCTTCAAAACTCATAATCATACCCATATCAAGAAATTAAACATAAAAAGGAATCATACCCATATCAAGAAATCAAGAAAATATTCATACCCATTTCCACAAAATCAAGAAAACAATCATACCCATATTAAGATTTCTAATTTCAAGAAAAAAAAGCATACCCATTTCAAGAAACCAAGAAAAAATAATTTTTATACCAAGAAATCAAGAAAGGAATCATAACCCATATCAAGAAACCAAGAAAAAATCATACCCATTTGAAAAAAGATATGAAATTTGGCAAGAGTTTGAGCAATCAGATTGAACAAACTTTGCCTGAATGGCGAGATAAGTTTTTGTCTTATAAAGAACTCAAGAAAAGCTTGAAGTTAATCAACCCACAAGGGAAATCTTCTGGTGATGTTTGTAACAGGGAGGCTAAAAGATTAAAGTTTTCCGGCGGTGGTGCCGGAGATTGGACGGTGGTTGATGGTGGAATGTCAAAAGAGGAAGTTGATTTTGTTGATTTGTTAGAGAAGGAGATTGAGAAATTCAACACTTTCTTTGTTGAGAAAGAAGAAGAGTACATCATCAAATTGAAGGTAATTTTTTTTTTCTTTTTTCTTTTTTTAATTTAGTATATAAGTTTTACATTATGCATCAAAATTGATACATCATTCATTTCATTATATATTTATATGTCGGGGGAAGTGGTGTTGTTGGGCATTTATGTTGGGTGAAATTTATCATATGCTAATTTTTTAACCCATAATTCACTTTTTCCCTTATATGTCATGTCATACATATAGATATAGTTTTGTTTTGGCTATTTGTTATAACATAATTTGAAAGCCATGATGAGATTAAAGTCCTAACATTACAATGCATACAAACTTTAGCTCACTTGAAGCAACTTGTAACTAATATGCATAATAAAATTTGTAAGTTTTAGGCATGTAAATATTTGTATGGAATGGGTACACTTTAGATATGCTTAACTTTTGAAAGGGACAATTAAAGAAAGGAATCTTCTTTTTGTGCATTGTAGTGAAAATGATTCTTTTTTTAGTGGATACAAAGATTCTTGCTATTTTGAACCACAAGAAACATTCCATATAACTTTAACTTTGAGTGGTATACGTAATAGTTGCTCATTACGTTCCTTGGTGCAGTCTCTATCTGGATATTTGGATATATGTATGACTCTTCATCTTATATCCTCATAAATTATTTGTGACAAGATTGATTATTGTTGTGGTTGATAAAAGTAATACGAGTATATATTTATGACTGTCTACATGTCATCTTCCCATACTTAGTCAGGATTGAGTATTGTTGTCGTCGTCATTCGTATAAGTAATAGTTTCTGACTCGTGATCCACAAAAAATGCAAACAATTCTGGTTTAAGAAAATCTTCTCTTGTATTAGTTAAGGTGTTTTATGTTTTGAAAATAACTAAAAATCTGAAACAAATATATATAGCCTTTGGAAATCAAGGTTTGTCCACGTGATTAGAAGTTGTTCAATATTTATGACACTTAAGTTAGGACTTCTAAAAGTCATACATGAGAACATGATCCTCATAATATTTAATTGTGATTGGCTTTATGTGTTTTAGAATATTTTAGTATTAAGGATAAGCGATCCATCATCAGCTCTCATTGATCGATTTTTTGGTCAACTATAATGAAAATAAATCAAATGAGATAGAAACTTAAACTATGAACTTTGTATATCCTCTGCCACTAAACTACATCATGAAGCCTAGTTTTATTAATATGTTCTTAAAGAATGTGGTTCTTAACTTTATAAAAGTAACTTAGTGGACATAAGTTAGTATTTATTTTTATTGTCTATTTTGTCATTGTGGTTTTGACTAAAATAAGTGAGATGATTACTAAAATGATATTGCTTATTGTTTTTTTATGAAACGATCAAAGTTATATACTTACATACATATGAAAGTCAACATACGTATACAGAACGTTTTAATAAGCTAAAAGTACAAGTAAGACGAAGACAATGTCTAGAATGCATATTGTGACTTCATTGAACAAAGCCTGTAATTGGATTTATTGTACAGTATTTTTTATGAGATGATCATCACTGATCATAGAGGTGTTCGTTGTACAGGAACTGCAAGATAGTGTGGCAAAGGCAAAGGATTCAAGTGAAGAGATGATAAAGATACGGAAAGATTTGGTCGATTTTCATGGAGAAATGGTTCTGCTGGAGAATTACAGCGCCCTTAACTACACTGGTAAAATAATTTTTCCTTCATAACTCGATCACTATGGTTTATCTGCCTTTTGTCATTGAATATATGAACATGTATTTTTGGGTCTCATCAAAAAAAAAAAATGTCACTGGAGGGTCTTTGGCGTACCGATATTTGAAAATGAGTCACATTAATCAAAAAGTTGTGAATTCTAGTCACATTGGAGACAAATGTATATGTTGTGTGAGATGTGTGAATAAATATATGTTTCATTTGAAGTTCATTATATCAACATTCTGATCACCATGGTTTAATCAATCATACAGGAATAGGGAAGATTCTGAAGAAATACGATAAAAGAACTGGAGCTGTTCTTCGTCTACCATACATTCAAAAAGTCCTACAACAACCATTTTTCACAACAGACTTACTTTACAAGCTTGTGAAAGAGTGTGAGGCATTGCTAGACCGCCTCTTCCCATTAGCTGAACTGCCAACTCCATCTGCCGACATGGCTGCTAGTACCTCGGACAATAGTGAGGCAACCACATCAGGAACTGTGGGGGCTAAAGAATTTGCGGAGCTTGAGTACATGAAAAGTTTGTACACAAAAAGCACCATTTCCGCTCTGCGTGTTTTGAAGGAAATAAGAAGTAGGAGTTCCACAGTTAGCGTTTTTTCATTGCCACCGATGCAAGTAAACGTTTTGGAGGAGACTTGGAACAAGTTTCCAGTACTTGAACAATTAGCAAAATAGCAAGCAGAACACGGCATAATATGATATGAATTTTTTCTTGTGCTCTTCTTTTGGTGTTCATGACTGTATTAGACTACTATTGTACAAGGCATATATAGATATATAAATCACGTACACTGGATTTTCTGATATGTTTGAAATACTTGAGATTTGGTAAGTATATGAAGTGTTGTTTGAAATACTTTGTTTCCTTAGAACAGTTAAAGAATCACAGTTGCACTTGCAGACTCACTTCCATGGGCTTATCGAGTGTACTCTGATGAGGTCGAAATGCATAAATGTACTTATAGGATGGTATTAAGCATGTTATGTTAATTAATAATTTACAAATATACCCAGATAATTACATATCCAAATGAGGGATGATAATACACTTATAACCTCTCTGGCTGATAGTCATGTACTGTTGGGAGTCTTATAAAAGGATTAGAATATCACGGTTCTAAATATCTTTGTTCGTGCCTTCTTTCAAATACATATGACAATAATTTCATAGCGGGTGAGTAAAAACAATTTGGGTTGTGATATTGTGAATTAGGTTCTTGTAATCGAATTCACAACTAGTGTGAAGAACGTGATTGAAGATTTCCTAGGTTAATTGATTAATTAAAGCGCAAATTATATAAATGTTGGAAATCTACCAAGCATAAATGTTTAACGTTGTTACCTTGCTTAAAAAAATAACTATCACACCATATCTGCTAAGTTTCAAGAGACATGTATCAAACATACCCGTTTAATATGGTCTCGGTTCATGACTTAGTTCTTTGAAGTTCCACTTATTACAAAGATCATGGTGGTATGTATCAGAACTCAAATTTGGAAGAAAAAGAGAAGTTAGAAGGCTAGAAAGAAAGAACAGGAAATTGATTTTAGATATACAAACAAAAAAATAAGAAAAATAAATAACGCTAGAAGGAGGGCTTGAACCTCCGACCTTGTGGTTAACAGCCACACGCTCTAACCAACTGAGCTATTCCAGCATTTGATAGTACTGTTTATATGAATAATAAATAGTAAGCACACATACATATTAACTGTTGTGTTTGCTTCGGTCATTGAATCACATTTGTATGAACGGGTAAAAAAAATTGAGATTTTTATAACTCATATATATATATATATATATATATATCTTGTTGAAACGGGTTGTTTTACAACTGTTTTCGGTTATTTCTTTTAAAATATTTAACTTCTTTTTGAACAACTAAATATTGAGTACATCAGTTTTACTTTTAAAACTATCGCAAATATGTTTATGTTAAAGTTTGAATTTTGGTTATTTCCTTATTAAATTACCATAGCCAAAATGTTTATTTTCTTTTTGAACGGCTAAATATTACATAAATTTTACTTCTAATTTTAAAACTATCCGAAATATATTTATGTAAAGGTTTGAATTTTGTTTTTTTTCCCCATCAAACATAAACTCTAGGTTTGAACCTAAAATATTTTTTAAAGAAACAAAATATCTAATGGTATTCTCCATGGATTTGAAGTGTTCAAGAATTTGTAAATCATTTCATCACGACTCCAAATTATACTGACGGTGCCGTTACGGAGTTTCTTTCTACCACTTGAGCAACTAGACCCTTGGTTTTTGTCTTATTTCACTTTCATTCCCTTTAAAGTATCTATTTACACAAATATAATACTCCTAGTACAAAGTGCTTTCAACTTCGAATTGTCCTTTTAAATGTCTTCGTTTTTGTTTATATGAAACTTTGTTTTAACTGGTGAAATTAATGACCATATATCTAACTTAACGATGTTGTATAAACGAGAACAAAAAAAAAAAGACTGCATATATATATGCTACAAATCCGTTAAAAACAAAGTGCAAACATGTAATTAGCAAATGTTTTTGTAAAAAATTGCCCTTCTATGAAACTAATACAAAGATTTATATTTTATATCAAATGCACTAAATCTCTCGAACAAATTGGTCAAGCTTCACCCATGTATATACTAATAGCAAAGCAATACTTTGTACTGTTCCTCTATAGTTGAAGAAGAAAACAAAAAGTTCTTTGTATTAGTTTCATAGAAGGGCAATTTGTTTCTAACTAGAAGATATATGTTTCATAGGTTTTGGAACCCATGAAACCCAATACCTCGACTTAAATGTCGAGGTATTAGAACTCAAAACCCAAAACCCATCAAATACTAAAAACAAAAAAGTAACACTTAAGTCATTTTTCATAAGTTTTGGGTTTCAATACCTCGACTGCGTATGAGAGGTTAAGATATAAACAACCTTAACTCTACATATGTAGAGAGGATGCTTTCAGATTCTACCTAAAATTATAAATGATAAAAAAGAACATCCAACCTTTGCATGGTATGTGGTTTGAAACCTTAACTTCTGTTTGCAGAGACAACGATGTTAATCACTTTTTTTAGATACTAGAGTATGCATGCCCATGTGATCCGACGACGATGGTGGTAGCGGCGATGCTGTGGCGAATGTGGCAATGGTAGCGGTGTGGTGGTAAATGTAAAATTAATTGATGTAAAAGACGTTAGTATGGTTATTAAGGGGTTCGAGGGTTGGAGTGTTTATGTTGTAAGTTATTTTTATTAAGGTTGCTATAAGTATATTGAGTAAAAATGTTTAAATTAGTAGTAAATATAAAATGAGGAAAGAGTAATTTGTTTTATATAAAAGTAAACATTAACTAAAATGGATGTAAAATAATACAATTGAGTAAGCCATTAATAATAGCCAAAAATACGCAAACCTTTTAACCTCGAAATACTATCTGGAAGATGACTTACGGGTGTAAATGTTAGATCCAACTCTTGTAAGCATTCTAATCGGCCAAGTTCATCGGGTAACTTTTTAAGTAGAGGACAATATGTAAGTTGAAGTGTTTTCAGATGTTTCAACTTGCAAATGCTATCCGGAAGATCCCAAATATCGCCGGATGACAAACTTAGCTTCTCTAGAAATTCTAACCTTCCCAGAAACCCGATTAACTTCTTATTATATCTGCAAGAATCAAGTCTGAGAGATTTCAGTAGTTTCAAGTTGCAAAAAGAATCCGGAAGATGTTTAACCCATGAAGATAACAAAGTTAGATCTTCTAGACATTCTAACCGCCCCATTTCCTCGACTAACGTCTCCCAACAAGGACCAAGTTTAACAGTTTTGAGTTTTTTCAACATACAAATGTTATTCGGAAGATGTTTGATTGTTAAACCTGACAAAACTAGCTCCCCCAGAGACTCTAATTGGCCAAAATCTTCGGGTAACTTCTCAAGATGACAACAAGATATAAGTTTGAGAGATTTCAGTTGTTTTAACATGCACAAGCTGTCTGGAAGATGTTTAATCACTGTAGACCGCAAAATTAGCTCCTCTAGTGATTGTAATTGGCCAAAATCTTCCGGTAACTTCTCAAAACGGCTACATTTGTCAAGTTTGAGAGACTTCAGGTGTTTCAACATACGAATGTTGTCTGGAAGATGTGTGATATATGTATCTGACAATACTAGCTCTTCTAGACACTCTAGCCGGTCAAAGTGCTTGGGCGCCTCTGGAATACTTCCATTGAGTGTAAGCTTTCTTAAGCATCGCAACCCACAAATGCTTTTTAAAAAACTTTCTAGGTTTGTGCAACGACAAAAACCTGCAGAAATAAGCCTTCCAAGATTTCCTAACGACAATGTTGGATTTTCATTATAAACACACCCAAACTTAAACTTTGACGAGTAGCTCAAGGGGTGCAATGGGCACTCATCTACGGAACACGCTGAGAGATTTAGTTCAGCTAAAGACACGGCCTTGTGTGACTCAATTTGTTTGTCAAACTTGATATTTAGAAACGTCCTACAAAGACCAAAGTCTACATAGACAAGCTTTTTCAGACATCCGACTGGAGCTTGGATTCCTACCAAGTTAGAACACCAGTAAGCATCTAACCTCTCCAGATTCGGAGTCATCCTAAGGTCAAGGGTCCTCAAGTTCCTTGCCCCGTAAATATCCATGGATTTGAGATTTGGACATGGAAAAGGTATGTTAAGTTCTTCCAGATAATAACAATGTCTAAGACTTAATGTCTCGAGACTCAATCCTATTAGGTTAAGTTTTGTCAACCGTGAATAATTGAATTTCATAGATTTGAGCTTCATACATCCACCAACTGGCATCTGAATTTCTTGCAAACACTCACAATATTCAAGATATAATGTCTCGAGATTTGGAGTCATTTCAAGGTCGAGGGTTTCCAAGAACCTCGAATGATTAAGGTTAAGGAATTTGAGCTTACTAAGGACCTGCCATAAGCAACAAGATTGAAGGATTAATAATATAATATGGTTTATATGAACTAATGGACATACAAATTTATGTTGAATCATAGAAAAAACCACCAAGTATTCTACCTTTCTTTCCTTGCCTTCCCAGAATTTTTTGATGTTGCCCCCTTCCAATCGAAGTCCAACAAGATTATCTGCTTCAAATTGCTTGAGTAAAAAATAAGAAGGGTATTGGTACCAATTCACGAACCGTAAAGAATTTGGCAAGAATATCTTGTCTTCATCAAGTTTATCTCCATCCATCCAATCAATTCCGAGATATCTAAGTTTCTTCATTTTTCGAAGACGTCTCAAAAGAATTTTTGGGTCATCACACCCTATGATACATCTTGTTGCCTCAGTACCCTGCAATCCAAACAAAGGACTAATGAAAATTGCATAATAATCAATAAGAACTGGTTAAACTTTGCCACGTTAGAAATAATCTTGATCCTTACCAAGTCATTAACCAATATATCACCAATTTCCTCATAAATCCACAGTCGGCTATGTTTGTTAGGGTCATCAGGGTGCAAACGACGAACAATATTCTTGCCCATTTCTTCAATATGGTCGTGCATTTCTAAGACCTCATAACCAGTAGAGATAGTTATCAGAGACTTCTGCTCAAGTACTTTTAAACCAATTCTAGCCCGAAAGCCACAGCTTTCAAGCATTTCAATTGCTTTATCTTTTCCCCAACCTTTCAGTATGCATGCAACATCTAGAAATATTTCCTTGTAATCGTCCTCTAGACCAGTATAGCTTAATTCCAACTTTTCAAGAGTTTCCTTCAACGGAATTTCTTTTAGTCTTTCTATAGCATCTTTCCATTCAGGCTCATTCTTACCACAAAGAAACGAGCCCAAAACTCTGATTGTTAGCGGAAGGCCAGCAGCATAACAAACAACTTGATCTGATAGCTCTTTGTACCGTTGAATTGGGATCTCTTTCCCAAATGCATACCGACTAAAGAGGCAAAGTGCTTCCTCATGTGATAACAGATTGACATCCTGAACCAGGTCCACTTGGTGCGCTACCAGCACTTGCTCGTCTCTAGTTGTAATGATGATTCTACTTCCCGTGTTAAACCAATTTGGCTCACCGGCCAAAGCCTCAAGCTGTTCTACATTGTCCACATCATCTAGAACAACAAGAACTTTTTGACCACACATCATCTTTTTCATTATGTTTTTCCCATCATGAACACTCCTTATTTTGATTGGTTGATCATTTAAGACATCTGACATGATTTGCTCTTGCAATTTCTTCAAACCAGATAATGAAGCTTTTGAGACTTCCCTTACATTCTCAACAAAGCTTTTACCTTCAAACCAAATCGATATATGATCAAAAACAGCTCTGGCCAAAGTTGTCTTCCCTGCACCTCCCATTCCCTTGATCCCTATCATGCGGACATCATCAGAACCAATGTCCAAAACTGAAACAACATCGTTTACCCGGGACTCCATGCCTATCAACTTACCCTCAACACTCAAATCAATAAAACGTAACTTAAGTGAGATGATCTCCTCAACAATTTTCTTGATGAACTTAGCTTCATGCCTATATATTAAAAAATAAAAATTTTATTAGCTTATTCAAAATATACTCCACGTAATTATCTAAATACCTTAGATCGATCAATAGCATTGTTAGATTGAACAGTTTATGTTTACTAAGTGTTATTTAAAAAAATAAGAATTATAATTATAATTTTCTTATTACTTAGAACGAAATAAAAGTAGAATACTGAAAAGATATAATGATGAATGTATGATTCTATTACCCATCAAGAGTGTTCTTCAACTCCCATCCAGCCAGATTGGATGCTTCCTTTAAAGCATCTCTCCATTTTCCAGAAGCCTCAATATTTTCAATATGTTTGGCAAA
The DNA here is from genome assembly GCF_010389155.1 of Erigeron canadensis. Classification (NCBI taxonomy): domain Eukaryota; kingdom Viridiplantae; phylum Streptophyta; class Magnoliopsida; order Asterales; family Asteraceae; genus Erigeron; species Erigeron canadensis. Next base: position 2,481,440 of record NC_057765.1, on the reverse strand, counting down.
GGCTGCTCCAACTGATCCACTTTGATTTCGGACTTCACTAGGATCCACATCATAGAAGACGGGGTAAGCAGTCCGATCACTCTTCTTCTGACACTCCATAATCTTCACAAGCTCGTCTAAACACCAAGATGAGGAAGCATAGTTCTTTGAAAAAACAATGACATAGAGTTTTGAGTCTTCAATGGATTTGTTAAGCTCATCGCTGATCCTTTTCCCTTTGTTGATTCTCATCGTCCTTGTAAGTACGAATGCTCTTGTGCTCAAGAGCATTAAAAAGATGGTCAACAAAGTTTTTGCGAGTATCTACACCTCTAAAACTTATAAATACATCGTACTTGTAACTCTTTTGTATTGATGAAGCTGAAGTAGATGCCATTTGAAAGTTTGCTTCAAGGATCCAAATTTTTTTCAATCAAATATTTGTTAGAAGAAATGACGTACAGATTGAAAGAAAACAATGGAGAAAAGAAGTATGGAATTGGAAGGAGAAATAAAAGCCTGTTATTGTTTCTAACGTAATTGTTTGTTTTTTTCATCCACCTTAGGATTATTATATATGCAAATGATAATGTAATTAAAAATAGGTGTTATTTCCAAAGTTTTAATATAATATATTACTTTTCATATTAAAAAAAATTACATTTCATAATAAAAAGACTAAAAAAGTAAAAATATATTAATGAAAATAAAACCATTAAATCATTGTTCGAAGTAAATTTTCCAAAAGTCCTAAATTTAAGGGGGTTGGCAATGGATGGATGATGGATGGATTATAGGCGCGGCACCACAACTCAACACCGCCGCCAACGCCTGACCACGCGTGGAGGGGTGAGAATGCGTGGTCACACCACGCAGTCCACCACTCACATGTTGCATGAAATCGAGGTTGCCAACGGTTAGTTTTCGAAAATTTGAGCCGTTTGTTTTTTTTTTTCTTTTTTATCTTTTCACCTTTCATATATATACTACTTACTACATATTTACACACACAACTCTCTAATTTCAAATACTTTCTCCTAAATATAAATCTCATTTTACCACAATCTACCTTCTTCATGGCTAACAGTCCAATGAATCTTCGTGATGTTAAAATAGCGATCCAAGTCCACCTAAATTACGACTCCAGACACCGCACTGCAGTAAACAACATCGTTCAGAGCGTGTCTAAAAACAAGGCGGTTTACCAAGCCCAGATCGACCAATTGACGGACCAATCGGGTTCTTAATCGCAACGAAAGTGAGTATCTCGCGTATCTTCGTCAGAAGATGGATTGGCTGAATCAAGTTATCTGTCAGCTTACCAGCGCCTCTTCGACTTTGACCACCACGCTAGGCCACGGGGAGTACTGGCAAGGCAGTGTCGGTAATGGTGAGGATGCATCTTACTACTCTGACCCGGGGGAGGAGTACGTATCTCCGGTAATGGTGAGGATGTATCTTACTACTCTGACCCGGGGGAGGAGTACGTATCTCCTCCACCTGGCAACGTTGTCGGGTCACCTGAACCATACCGTTATATTCATCGTAACAACGGTGATAGTACTGTGGACTCGGACTATTCCGATGCTTAGTATTTATGTATTTTAAATTTATTATGTTAGTTATGTTTTTATTTGTCATGTAATATTTTCGTAATGTTTTTTAAGTATTATGTATGCTTTATTTTTATTTATTATGTAATGTTTTTTAATTTAATGAAAATTTAATGTTTAAATAAAATGAAAATTGTAAAATGAGTGGTGAAGTGAGTGGTCGGATGCCAACAAAATTTGGATGAGTGGTGCAGTTGAGGTGACATAAGGTGATTGGTTAGAAGTGAGTGGTGAAAAAGGATTTGAGTGATGGGTTGTCAACCCTCTAAGAACATTGTAAAACCTATAGTATTTTAGGGCCCAAATAGTTGGTTTTTATTTTTATTTTTTTATTGAAAATAAAACCATTGAATCATTGTTCGAAGTAAATTTTTTGGAAGTCCTAAATTTAAGAACATTGTAAAACTTATAGTGTTTTAGGGCCCAAATAGATTTTTTTTTTTTTTAAGATAACACATTGCATTTCTGCATGATCATTGTCTTTAACAATTTAAAATTACAACTAATGAATAATGATGCTATTATTTTATACGGATGGTCATTTTTTAAAAATAGGATCTAGATCCAGGATTACATATATCCGTCATATTTGGTACATTGTCATCCCTAAACTTCAGTAGCAAGGTTAATTTCCCATGAAGGGGTTTGAGCCTGTTGAATCCAGGTCTGAATCTTGGAGAAGTAAAGTGTTTACCCCTATTAATCGTTGTGGCTTCGTGTGGATTAGTAAGAAGCTTTTCTCTCATCGAATATTTGAAATAGACAATTCTACTTCGAGAAAGTTTTCTAGCACAAACCCGATTAAAATAATATATGCTAGAACTCCCGCTATTGAATCGTGACAAGAAATTTCAAACGAAATTAACCTTTTCAAAAAAGAAAAAAACAAACTTTACTTTTCTTTTTAGGGAACAATCCATAAAAAATAATCTTTTTACTTAAAATTTTTATTAAAGTGATCCTATTTAAGTTCCGTTTTTTAAAAAGATTTCATTTCTAAGAGTTTTTCAATAAAGGTAATACCGTTTTATCGTTAGTCAACCGTTTTGTCAGCCTGCCATGTAATTAAAAGAAGTCCACGTGGATAAAGATATGAACTTAAAATATATTTCCTTCTTCTTAAATGTATAAGACCAACGACACCCTCGATAATTTCGGGAATATCCCTATTTATAGGCCCGATTTCTACATCTATGAATACCAACTGAAGTGGAAGGTTTTTTCAAACAACAAGGGGTCGGGTCAAGCATTCAGCAATATGGAAATAGATTGAGTAATTTGTTTCTTTATCCAAGAAAAAATCTTTCTAGTTTGTATTTCCTTCTTCTTACGACACCCTCGATATTTCTTTAAAACTTTTGATTCGTTGGGCTAAAGGAGACTAAAGTGGGTGTTATGTATATATATATAGGGGAATGGGAATATAAGGCTCTTAAGTATCTAAACTTAAGTGTTTCACACTTAAGTTTAGATACTTAAGAGCCTTATCACACTTAAGTTTAGATACTTAAGAGCCTTATATTCCCATTCCCCTATATATATACATAACACCCACTTTAATCCATAAAATTCATGTGAGCCTTATATTCCCATTCCCCTATATATATACATAAGTGTGAAACACTCACGTATTTTTTTTAATCCATAAAATTCATGAGGCCCATGTGATTTATTTAAAATTCAAAAAATATTAAAAAATTAGTATGTGAATTGTGAAGGGTTCCACACCTAAGCTTAAGTGCCGGACAGCCTTATATTCACTTTTCCACACACACACACACACACACACATATATATATAGGGAAAAGGGAATATAAGGTTGTTCGGCACCTAAGCTTAGGTGTGGAACCCCTCACATACTAATATTTTACTATTTATTGTTTAATGAATAAATGCATGGGCCCCCATGATTTTTATGGATTAAAAAAACAATGTGTGAGTGTTCCACACCTAAGCTTAGATACCCTACAGCCTTATATTACCATCCCCCATATATATATATATATAAGGGTAACATTCCGGTGAGAACACTTTTAAAATAAGAACTGTGAGAACACTTAAAAACATCATTTTGATGCATTAAAAGTCCATAAAACTAACATAGTGCTTAACTAATTATCATTATTTAAGTGTTTAACAACACATTGATCTGTCAAAATCGAAAAAATCACGTTTTTTGTTTTATGCATCCATATTGGATGCATATTTATCAAAATGATGCATCCAACAAAAAACGTGATTTTTTCGAGTTTGACGGATCAATGTGTTGTTAAACACTTAAATAATGATAATTAGTTAAGCACTATATCAGTTTTATGGACTTTTAATGCATCAAAATGTAGTTTTTGAGTGTTCTCATATGTTTTCATTTTAAGTTGGTTCTCATTTGATTGACACCCTATATATAAACACATATGTATTTTCAATATGAAAATGGATTGGTATATGGCGGAGCCTGATACTGTGAGGTTTTAGGTTCAAATTTTGGTGTGTGCAAAATGCTTCCAGGAATGGAGATAGGGTTTTCCCATAATGGGTTTCCTTCGGTATTGGAGTTAGATATATACAGAGACATGCCGCTGAGCCCAAATTTACTGTTAAAAAAAAAGTAGGATGTCCATGTAAACTTTTTTGACAATATGACATGGTGACGTGATATTTAATGAGTGACTACCGATGAAAAACTAACGTCATTATCTTTATTGATAAATATTTTAAAATAAAATCTTTTTAATAAACGACACCTCAATAGATTTTTTTAATTTAAGGATTTTAATTAAAAAGTTACCCTTCTCATGAAATTTTCCATACTTTTTATATATAAACTCCAAAATACCGTTTAACAGAAAAGTATATCCGAAAACAAGTTGTCTGAAACTTGTGCCCATACATAGTCCATACATACATTCATTCATCTTCCTTCCTCCAAACACACACTTCTGTCTCTTTCTTTCTTGAACTCCCCAGAACATCAAATCATTCATTATAATAATCCCATACGTATTGTATATTTATATTTATATTATATTATTATATTGCCTTTGTCTTGAAGATTAGAACAACCAAAACCCATATATATATATATATATATATAATCCTAATAATCATCTTAATTCCAATTCAAAAAGATGGCTTCAATAACTTCAATATCACAATCACAACTATATATAAACAAACCCCAATTCATATCAGCCTCTAAAACACCATCAAAATTGTTTTTAAAGAAGACCCAGTTCATATCTACTCTTAAAACATCTATATACAACATACCCATATCAAAATCTACACAAAGTTTGAATCTTTTTGTGTTTAAGCCCAAGAAAATGGTGGTGGAGGCTGCCGGAACGACGGAGGCAGCGGCGGAGGAGATGTCAAAGAAAAGGTATCCTGGTGAAGGAAAAGGGTTTGTGGAAGAAATGAGATTTGTGGCTATGAAATTGCATACAAAAGATCAATCAAAAGAAGGTGAAAAAGAAGCACAAGAAAAGCCTTTGCCTAAATGGGAACCAAGTATTGATGGTTATTTGAAGTTTTTGGTTGATAGTAAATTGGTTTATGATACACTTGAAAAGATTGTTGATAAGGCTGATTTCCCTGAATGTAAGTTTCTTGTTTTTATTTAATTGTTTTCGGTTAGTTAGTAGAGTTAAATTTATGCGCAAAGTCCGGTGTTTCTTTGGAAGCAGTCTCTCTAACTTGGGTAAATGAATGATGGCCTACGTCATATACGTCGCGTAGCAGTTGGGATTTGGGTATATATTGTTACTTGAGAAGGGTACATGATAGTCATGCTTTTTATGAGTTGTTAATCATAGAGTTCATCATGTAGGCTAATGAGTGTTCTAGATTTACCAATAAGGGCTTCTTTTTTATGGGATTATGATGATTGTGGGGTTTGGGAGACTGAGTGCAAGTTTTAATTTGTTTTGTTGTGTGTTTTAAGTTTTTTAGTTACATATTCACTATTAAGTAGCTATAAGATTATGATTAGTATTTGAGTAGGGTATAAAAGATTCATGGTTCTTAAGAGTTGTTAATGCTATCAAGTAAGGTTACAATAGCAAATTTGCAATCCAAATATACTTGCAAAGGCAAAGTTGCCAATCGGTTAAAAGAGCAAATTTGGCACTCAACTTGCCCAACATATAGGACCAGAATAAATTTGCCATGAATCTTTTGAAAGATTTTAGTTGTCGCTAATCCAAGTTAAAATGGCTAATTTGCCATCCAAAATATATCATTAGAGTACATTTGTGACTCATCTTTTTTTGAAGGGGCTTATTTGCTACCAAAATGATCAAGGAACTTCAAAGTTATCCTTATACTTTTGAATTTCATATTGAACATATGGTAAGATGTATATATCAATTAATTAGAATGTCACGTATATAGAATGTGTATATGTTTCACCAAGATGTTTATATGCAAAATTTGGAAGTATAATGATGGATTTGAAGTATCGAAATCAACTTGGTGGCAAATAAGCTCTCTTAAGTTATCATGCAAATTTACCCGTATCACTTTTTTTTAGCGGCAAATAAGAGCCTGTAAAAAGATCAATGACAACTATGCTTGGTCATTCTATCTTTTATTAATAAATGAATTGAGTTATGATGCATACAGTAGTTGTGTAAATCCTTTTAGAGTGAAGTAACACATTATAATATTGTGGAGTGATGTATTGGGTGTTGTAATATCTTTTCAATACTTGTTTCAACATTGTTCGAATGTATAGCTTTAACTAATGAAGTGTAAAAATAAGATAACCATTTTTATTCTGGATCAATCTCCATATTTTACCAGGGAGCATATGGCCTTTATCTATTCGAAAGCTTTCAGATAATCCATGAATTTCTACTTGAATTAATCATTTAATTGTACCATATGATAAGGCATACTTTACTCTGGGTATTTTGGAAGCTCATTTTTCATAATGGTTACTTTTGATCTCTTCTCTCCTGTGATTTAAAAGTTAGATAAATGTTTTACTTTTATTTATATTTAGTCAAAATTTGCAAATACGACTGTACAAAGAGTTTGAACCACATGAATATATTGAGAGTTTGAGATTGTAAAAGGTTCCTAGTTCTTTAGGTTTGTGTTCTGCAAAAAGTGATTATGATTTCTAGTTTCTAGGTTCATATAATTAGTTTTGAACAAATAAACAAGGATTAATTATAAGAAAACTGATGTTGAAAACATGAAGTTATCGAAATATAATTTGTTAAGCTTGCAGCAATCATTTGGCATACACATTTGAACAGCCTCTAAGGATCCACTATCACGTATTCCTATATTCTCACATCATAGTAGGCGTTGGAGAATGAAGTGTTTAATTAAGGATTTGAAAGCATAATCATTTAGAACTTCCTTATGCATATACTGTACCATCTATTTAATGAAGTTGCTAGTATTTACTTTGAAATTTATTGTTGTTACTTTAAGAAGTTTTAAGTAATCATTGGATGAAGATATTTTGTTTTGATTAGCCAACCGATTATGGTCAGATTAATAGGTTTGGGAATTGAGATTTATACCACATAGGAAGTTGATCTACAAAAGTAAACTTAATCCCTTCGTTTAACCTACTCTCATTTCAAGATTTCTTATTCACAAGAACACTCCATTTGGTCATGCTATCTTTGGTTTTTAATTCTCTAATTATCACAACCTTAAACAGCTGAAATCTGTTCCAACACTATCTCTAGCAGCCTGTTATATTGCAACCGATGACTGGTTCTATTATTTAATATGACATAATCACTTCCAATTTATATATTGAAACACCATTTAGACTCTTAGATGTATAGGCATAAGGGTGTTGAGTGGCCAAATATGTCGTCGACCTTTTCAACTTACACACTCTAATTAGTTTGTTATTTTTTATTGTTTTCCGTTACAGATGCTGAATTTAGGAACACTGGACTGGAGAGGTCGGAATGTCTGGCAAAAGATTTGGCATGGTTTAAAGAACAAGGCCACTCTATACCTGAACCTTCACCACCAGGACTCAAATATGCGGCTTATGTTGAAGAATTATCAAAGAAAGATCCACAAGCATTTCTTTGTCACTTCTACAACACCTATTTTGCTCACTCTGCCGGTGGTCGGATGATAGGAAAAAAGGTTAGCAAAGCTACATGTTTTTTTTTTAAAGTTGATCATGTTGGTCGTATTTCTCATATTCTTGGCCCTTCATGAGCTTGCCACTAGTTAATATCATTCATAAGCTCATTTGTACTATCAAAAAATGATCAAACACTTCTCAACTTTCTAAGGTTTATCTGGTTTGTAAGCATAAAGGGGAACCCTGTTGCACGAAGGCTCTTTGGCTTAACAAGGTTTGTATACCCAAAATTGATCCTTGGTGCACCAGGGTATGTACTTCTGAGGGTCATATCACTAAAATGATCGCTGGTAGACCAACGCTTGGTTCATAAGTCCATATGGATTTTATGCTCTTAGAAGGACACTTGTAAACTAATGATCTTTAGAGTTGGCAATTTCAATTCATTCCAGGATTGGGTTCAGCTCATCTTTTACATCTAACCAACCACACAGTTAAAAGTTTCAGCTAAAACAGAAATGGGCCAAATGGGGGGAAAGTCGCACAAAGTGTGTTGTCAATACATAGAAGCTTCTAAATCGCTTTAATTTTGCTCATAAGTTAGATTCTAAGTGAATCAACATTAGTGATATGTTAAGTCCTCTACAAACATTCCTATAAATCTTGCTACATGCGCTTATGATTCATCCAAAGGATTTTGCTGCTGTGGGCCCTTTTTTGAATGTATGAAATGAGTGGCATGTGGGTGCAAGAACATATGTAGGCATGTTTGTAGAAGGATATAGTAATCCTCTAAAATTTATGATCATATTTAACACTAAGTACTTGTAAATAATACAACCAAATTAAATTTTGGCTGAGAGTATTTTGGTTCGAGTGGTTTACAGCCTACCTGACTCGAACCATGAATATTATACATGTGGCGCTAATTATGTCACCTCTACTCTGTTTATATTGTTCATATCCTGCCTGCACAAATATTTTGCATATAACAAGTTCCACATTTAGGTAGCCAAGGAGGTACTGAATGGAAAGGAATTAGAGTTCTACAAATGGGATGGCGAACTTTCCCAGCTTTTGCAAAATGTTAGGGAGAAGTTGAATGCAGTTGCCGAGGTAAATTACTCTTCATGCTGTGAAGTCAATTAGTCAACTGAACTGATTTCATAATTATATTCTATTATATCCTTCTATTTTCTAGTTAAGATATGATACTTGCTAGTTGCCAGAAGTTGCAATCAAACAGGTTTGCCGGATAGGTCAAAATGGGAGTGGGTTTGGTCATATTTTTTTTCTACTTGTCAAAACCGGTGGGGTCAAGTTTGGTTTTTGCTGTTCTTACATTTTTTGTTTATATTTTTTTTTCTAAGTTTGTACAACTTCATAAGCTGTAAATATGTGCATAGTTGCATACATGTTGGGCTACATTTGACCTATTTAACAACCGATGTGACCCATTTGGCTGACCTCGAATAAATGTATTGAAGGTGTACCAAAAAGTATGTCAAATTTGAATGGCAGTTAGTAGGTTCAAAAGCATACTTTTAACACTTGTGTTATAATGATATGACCAGAACTGGACTAGAGAAGAGAAGAACCATTGTCTTGAAGAAACAGAGAAATCTTTCAAGTATTCTGGGGAAATCCTCCGTCTGATTTTGTCATGATTCTGAATAACGTGTCAAATGTCTTTATAAACATGTAATCTGCATGGTCAAAGCTCTAGAAAACTTGTCATACACAATCTTTCTTCTTTTTTAGGCTATGCCCTGTAGAATATGGTGCTAAATTTATGTATATTCTGTGCTTTATATGTTGTATGTTAAACATGACGATGAAGAAAGCAACTGCACCAACTTTCTTGAATCGTCTTTGATAATGTCTTGTGTTCTAGTTACTGATCTAATAGACCGTTATTGGTACATACCAATTAGAGGTGATTTGTGAAATGGAGAAAAGGCTCCATACTTTAGGTTGATATACTGTAACAAATATAGCCTCATACAATCTGTAGTGTAATAGCTACAATCAGTGCATCAAGTATCATCCATCAAAATAACCCAGGACTGGATGCTATAGAATTTTCCATCCCATCAAGAACTATTCCTTTCTACCCGCGCACCTTTTTTTTTACTATTATCTACTCGTATTTGTGATAGGAAAGCGATAACAAAAAAAAAAAAAATCCCGAAGCCAAATGGATTATAAACACCCCACAATGTTGAAATGGTTGACCCTGAACGCCCGGGGGTGGTTTCCGAGTGATGCTGGATTCGACGACAGACTACCCGTGACTCCATACTGTTATCCTCTTATAACTTCAGAGATCGAGGTTTTAACATGAATTCTATATAGATTTCATTTCAGTATCTATCCATGAGTGCTTCCAGGAAAGTTTATATAGTGATTAAAATACATACAATAATTATTGACATAAAAACACATCCAATGAGAAGCAGTTAGTATATAATTGAATAGGATAATCAATATTTAATTAATTAAACAAATCTTTATCCACAAGAGAATACATCAACACAAACAAAGATGTTTTATACCATATTATCTTAATAATAATTTACAAACATAGTTCAACAAGCTAAAGCACCAACCTATCATGAACTTTAGCTATCTCAACATCACTATAGACAATGAAATATCCATAAATGATAATTAAGAAAAATATAGTACTTGTTTCACAAGCAATAAGAATATTGAGTAGTAGTTACCAATTGTCTTTCACAATCTTAAACTTTTCTAAGACAGTTTTGCCTTCTTTATACTTTTGGGATTCCTCGTATGCTTTCTCATACTTCCATCCTAATATCTCCCCACAATCTGAGCAATGAACGTCTGCCACACTATGTAATCCGGTCATCAAGTGTCGGTCCTCTTTGATACCCGCTACCAAGTTCATCACGTGCGAGAACAAATAGGCTCTCCCATGTTTTGCCTACAATCAAACCACATGATGATCATCAAACTTTCTAACTATAGATCAAATATGAAAGATATATGCATATATATAGTATGTACCTGAAAAGTTTTAGAGACAATATCATCATGTAGTGCAACATGGTTGTGACAATTGTAGCAAGCATACAACCTTGGAGAGATGATGTTTGCCATTAGGGAGATAAGTCATAGAGAGTTGAGTAAAAGGAATAATATTACTTAAGGGTACCTATGACTTCAACACACTAATATAAATAACAAATAAAATAGTGGTTGATGATGATAGGAATCTTGCTTTTCCCTTGTTGCCTTATTCAAAGTTTTCTTGCTTGTTTTTTCTATGAAATTTAACAAGTAACTATTCAAAGTTTGGTTAGCATGAATAATATAAAGACATATGAGTCAAGTGAGTATCCTCTGTATAATTTGAAAAGAGAAGTGTCATGTAGATAAATCTTTAATAAACTGATGTGACACTGTGACATAACATCCTGTCTATTATTGATGTCAATAATATTCATGAAACTATAAAATGACAACGATAAATTGCTACAAATGTTATAATTACACACAAATCTATATCTATATCTATAATCCCTTATAAAGCAAAGTGGATTAAAAAATTAAACATTTTTTCATTATCCTCAATAAACCCCTAATTACTTTTTTCAACATTTTTCACATTTTTCTCTTTTCTTAACCCTATGTGTGTATCCATCTCTAAAATATATCTTAAATCCTAACTCAAAAACATACCTCCTCCTTGAGCCTCCGTCCTATCTCGCTAGCTCTCGCACCACCGTCACCAAACCGCCGTCGTTGTCGCATCACGCGGGCATATATCTAGTGGTTATAAATGGTTTTATAAGAGAAAGGTATTAAGTTTTATTTACGTTGCACCCTCCGGAATCGGGATTAGTTTGGCGAAAAAGGAGTCAGGATTTTTTGAAATATCATATTGGATCGAGTAAAAATATCGGATTGGGTTTTTATGTATTATTAGGTTGTGATTATTTGAAAACTAAAATTTTCGTGAAAACTATAAAACTGGCCAAAACACACTGTGATCTGAATTTAACACAATGTGTTTTTTTTATATAAACACATTGTGTTAAGTTCATATCATCGTGTCTTTGAATAATCACTGTGATTTAAAACTTAACAAAATGTGTTTTTATATTATATAATAAAAACACATAGTGTTTTAAAAAAACATATAAAACACATTGTGTTAGATTGAAATTACATTGTGTTTTGGCTAATTTTTTAGTTTTCAAATGAATATTTCACATTAAAATAATAACTTTGAAATTTATATGTAATAAACAAAACTAACAATATTAAAAAAAAACTTCAATCTAAACATAATTGTCTAAAAACATTAACATAATTTTTCAATTTAAACATACTTATCTAAAAGTAATAACATAATTCATCAACTAACCCATTATTAGATAAAAGTTATTTGACTTTTTGTTGACACGATTCGATACAACCAGCCGAGTCATGACCAATCCGGCTGAGTTTGTCGAAAGTTGGGGATGTTGACCGATTTTTAGCACGAGATCCCTTTGAAAAGTTCGTCTATCAATCTATTTAAGGCACCGTAAATAAAATACATTGAAAGTATAAAAGTTAGGTGCACCCTAGCGTATGAGGATCTATTTCCCTTATGAAAGTAGAAAAGGGATGACAAATGTATATGTATACAATACAATGATGAGCATATAATCTCAATTCCACTTGATATTAATGGCCACAACAATGGCTAACATATATAAAAGCCAAAATGAGATTTCATTCTAAAATTAATGGGCTATTTAATTGAAAAATACTTCAACTTGTTCCAAATATTTTTTCTGGGTTCCGAACAAAAGCAATTGAAAAATGTTAACCTAGAACATGGTCCAAACGGTTGTATGACAAACATGGAACTTTTATATACTGCAAGTGTATAGAAACTACTACTGTTATATATACAAATTAATAAATAGGGTAAAAATGGGGTTCAAGATGCACACATGGAGGCCAGAATAACCGGCTCCACATCATGCTTCAGCCGGTACAGTCTCACAAAAGACATTTTAGCCGGTTTTCTTCCTCACAATAGAGAAGTTTTTTATTCGGGCCTCAAAAAAAATTTATGGGATAAGTTGGAGTACTTTCCAATCAAATAGCCCAAAATTAATTGGCGATAAAAGAATAGTCCATAAACTTATGTAAACCACCTCCAAGATGATCAGGCGTAAATACGGAACCCCCACAAGATGTAAAAGCAAAACAGTACCACTAGAAAGAAAAAAGAAGTCATAAAAGTTCCATCAAAGAAGACAATATCCAGGGAGATCACAACAAACATAACCAAAGGAAATACAGAAATGGGTTCTAAAGTCCCCAGGATTATTAGAATATAAACATCCACATAAATGATAACTAGGTATATATTGATTAAACATAAAGAATGGTACAAGTATAATCAATTAGGTAGATATATGTAAGAAGTAAGCTCAGTTTATTAGGACATAAAACATTTAATTTAGGGCCATTTGGTGAACTCAAAGACCTTAAGAACAATATCCCATCCGGTTGGGATTTGCCATACGAAAAGGAGAACATTTAGCACATTCAAAGCTATATGAAGGTTTCGTGCAGTTTCATTTCCTTTCTGCATTGGGGGTACTAGTGCAGCGGCTGCAGCCCACAACACCGTTATTGCTGTTCCAGAAAAATACTGGTGATTTCATTTCTTTTTTATATATATGGTATACACGTACATGTAACTAATATATTCCAAAGTTATATTTGTTTAAAAAAATGGATTGAAGTAAGTTTGTTACCTGCACCAGCGTATAGATGTGGCCCTGGAAATAGCTTCCCTGTCCTAATATAAGTGTTGACTCCACCACCAATGGACTCAAACACACCAAATCCGAGCAATATCGAACCTGCATTGAAGTGTTTGTCCTTATATTGCCCCTTAATCAACTCCTTTCTCTCCTGTATAGAGTTCAAACTTGATTAATTCTCTCTTATTCCCAAAATAGTACTTTAACTTTATTATTCCATATCAGAATTCTCATAGTTTTTATATTTATTCATATACAAATTTTTAAAACTGTAAATCACATTTCATGTTTCTATTTGGTGGTGTAGAAATCCCTATGGGCTTCAATCAGGCTCAAAGTCAAGCCAACGGGCCGACCAAATATCACGCCTATATATAAGCATAGAAGGTTGGTGCACTAGCTAATGGTTTCTTTGTCTCATCTCTTATTTTCCCTCTCATCTTAATGCCTTTTCAACCTGTAGCTTGAAGCAGTACTCTGTGTTGCTTAGTGTGAATTGCTAGCTAGCCTAAACAACAACAATGTCATCTTACGCAAGTTACCTAGGGGAACTGTCTTTAAACTCAATATTATCACCGCAGACCATTTCACCCCTTATAGAAAGAACTATTATTATCCATTTTTGTACTCACATGTACTCATTTTGAACATTTTGTAAGTTAGTAAATCCTCGTAAGGACTAATCATATACCATCTCATACATATACGGTTAGAATAAGAAAACAACAGACAGTGGCATCCCCTAACCATACGAAAGATAACATATAATACTTGAAAGGAAAGTAATAGATAACCCTGTGATTCTCTTAACACTCCGAACAGGAGTTTCTTGATTGCTCAGACAAGACCTAAACTCTAAACATAAGTTTGAGGTAATATCGGGTGTTTGGGGTTGCTTTTATTAAGTGCTTATTAGCTTATTACTTACGTATGACTATTTTCAAAGCGGATAAACAATACCAAACACTATTCTAAAACTGTTTACCTGTTTATTTCATAAATAATAAGCACTTAAAAATACCTTGGTAGCGGGTTGATACCTTAAGCAGATAGGCACATCAAACTAAGTAATCCCAACTTCTTTAAATCCTAACTCCACAAGAGATGTACATTATAAAACTAAGGATCTATTTTGTGTATCCAACTTTCAAATATCGAAGTATTTGGATAAACGTGGCGCCTATATAAGTTGCGGCCACATTACCAATATATATGTTTCTAGTTAGTCAGGTACATATAATAACAATATTTGAAAGTTGGGGTACACACAGTCGACTCATTTAAAGGCAGATACATTTCGGGCTATAGTTGATACATCCTAAACACTTCACCCAAAAATAAATAAATATCTGATTCCTAGAAATGCATGGTATAGCAAAAACCTTGAAACAAACCTCAGAAAGTTGTTGAATCTTGGTTTGAATTGGTGATGGTGGGGTGGTTTCAGCTGGTGATCCTTCTGGAGTAACAGCAACCGGCTTTTCTTGTTTTTTCAACTCATTAATCTCATCTTGTATTGTTCTTACCCTTCTCCATTGCCATCCTAAATAGCCAGCATATAATGTGTATACAAATAGACCACCCATCACTATTGGATGAATTAAGGCCAATGATCTTCCTTCAAGTATCCCCAGCTCACCTCCAGCAGCCAATGCATCCTGTTTCCAGTTTTTTTTTTATCAAAAGAATATACCAAAGAAGAGGGTCTAATTTATTGACAGAATAGTTTCCAAAGTACTTTATTTTAAAAAGAAGGGAAAATTTTGGGCTCAGCGGCATTGACTCTGCATATACTCATCAACCCGGGGACCATTTTGCTCATACCAGGATTTGAACCGAAGACAAGGTCTTAAGTATCCGCAAATATCAATTCATCTATTGATGGTTGGTTATATAAAAATGTACTTAATTACCTGTGGGCTTAAGAAGAAGGGTAATGTGAGTGCTGAGAGAGGGAGAGAAGCTGACTTCAAGTGGTTAAAGTTAATGACATTATTATTAGGGAGATTATTTTGTAGTTTAGTAGAATCTGATAGAATTAGTGACTGTGTTTGTGAATGTGATGATTTAGAGGTAACTGTTGGGATTTGGAGACAAGCAAGTGTGGCTGCCATACTCTATACTGTTGTTGTTTCTTGGTTTGTTTTTGGCAAACAGAATTTTTGAGAAAAAAGATATCAAAATGATTGGAAGTATATAAGATAGGATGATGCCATGATGGTGTGTTGTGATTGGTCTATATGGATTACACATATTCATTTTTGACCATCAGTTGTTCTATATTGTTAGAAGGATACATGATGTGGGTGTTGGAGTAACACAAGGCTTCTACACCAACTTTTCTTTTTCTTTTAATACAATGAAAATTGATTAATCATTCTAAATATTATAAAAATCTTCTTAAAACCTTATAAATATGATACGTGGATTCTACTATTTGTATTTCTTAATTTTATCCATTGATCTTTTCAAATGTCCTCATTCTTAATGTTAGGATGATTATTAAGAGGTTTTGTTAAATGGATTTATCATTTCCCAATAATTTGGTTGGAAGGACATATAACTTTTTTACAAGATAGGGCATATTTAAGAGTCTCTCCATCTTTACCATTCATGTGTTTTTATCGTATTTATAAGCTTATCAATCTGATCTATTTTAGGCTTACCAATTAGGTCTATCAATCATTTTTTTTGATATAATTGTGGTACAAGACTAAGTGAACTAGCAATTGGGAAATGCATTTTGGAGGGTTTTGGATTTGTCCAACCTATATTTGGCAAATGCGGTTCACACTTTAAGCATATTTTTAATTGCAAAAAGTACAAGCTTCATTTGCCAAATCCTATTTGGAAAAAACCCAACATCCAAACCAAATGCAGATTCACTAGTTTTGTACCACAATAATTACAAACACCATTTTCGTACAACAAATTGAAACATTTTAAATAAAAAATAATAATAATGAAATTTTTGACTTGAGTGTAACTCTAGTGTTATCTTAGAGCAATGTTATCATAATCTTGGTTATGAACCCGCTGATATTAGATACGAATGTTATTGATCCCAGTTTCAAACCTGGCAAATGAACCTCCTGTCTCCCTCCCTTCATTAAAGGACCTTCGAGTACAAATGGATTGAACATGGGGTTCTACTTATTCAGATAATATCTGTCATACCAAAAAACAGAAGACATAATTATATCTTCATTGTTATAGATATATAAAAAATGCATAATAAAAGATTCCAGTGGTCAACGTTGATATCCAGAAGCATAAACTTATGCTTCACTAGTTTAGAAAAAGGAATTTTATAAAAAAGCTCCATGAGGTGCAAATGAGTTTAAAGCACTTGCCAGATGGTTTATAGTGAAACTAACTAGATTTTAAATCCGTGTCCACACTGGACACGGGTTTATGACATTATCAATATTAGATCTTCATACTTAGACTCATAAAAGTTTGTAATTTCAAAGTTAAAGAAATACGTAAAAGCTAACTGTTTTATTCAAATGTCAAGAATGTTAGCATATATAAAGCAAAATAATATGATAAATGGACATTTAAAATATATATCTTTTTTCATCTTTTGCAAAGGCGTTGATGCGTAACAAACAAAATTCAAAATTATCACTAACACTTTCAAAGGCGGGATAATTACCGACGGTGGTGTCTTTTACAAAGTAGAGCTAACATGATGATTAGCTGGCATAAACATTAGCTTGGTGGATTTGAGTTCAAAGTTTGAGATAATTCGAAACCTCATTCTTCAAATAGATTTGCAAAATTTAGAGCCAACGAAACCCGTGTCCAATATATGTGACTTAGACGTTATCAATATAATATTTTTAGATAAGATATATCTTAAATATTTCAATTAAAATATGACAATGTTATATGCGGTTTCTATAAATTTTATATTTTTACATCTTTTGTTTCTTATATATATATCATGACAATTACTAAAAACTTCCAAAAAACTAATTGAACAATTACTTTTAAAATCTTAATATATCTACATTAGATTTTATTTTTTTAAGTTAATTGATATTTTATTTATATAATATTAAGATATATCATGTAATATATGTTGTCTATTATTTTATTAAATATATATTAGTTAGTATCTTATCGGATATATTAGCTATTTTTTATAGTTTTATATTGAAAATATTGGTTAAAAAGTGTAAATTTGTGATGGACAAGAATTAAATTATTTTAGACATGTTTTGATTTAAATAATTTAGATACATCGAATTGGTTAATAGTTATTAAGTCAATGGTCTTTTAGTTAATATTAATTAAGATTAAAATTAAGGTAAGTTTGAGATTAAGATAAGATTAATATCATATATCATACATGTGTGTGTATATATACATAGTTATAGTAGGATAATACCATAATAGGATGAGGATTAATTATAACGTAACACAAAGGCGTTATATTATTTTATTATAGATATTTGAATAAAGTTAATCATTCATCCTTATATTTATCTTTTGGTTATAAGTGGTCGATCTTTATATGTGTAAATGTATTTATTTATTTGTTAAAAGTCAATAAAAGTCAAAATTGAAAATTTGAAGAATCAAGAGCTATGATTGATCGATAAGTTATTAGAGCAACTGTATTTTAGTACAATAAAAAATATCAATTGGGCCGCTAATTAGTATTCACATTACATTTTATACTTTCTCACAGGTGACAGGGTTACAGGACTCATCTCGTGGTAAAGGTCACAACAATATAGGCGAGTCTTGTGGGTGGGTAATGAATAACAGTCGGACGGGTTTAAATAGTTGATACTTGCAGGGAACGCATATGAAACAAATGAGCAGAATGGGTGGGTCAGGTAATAAGTCTAAATAGAAAGGGGTCATATTTAGTTTGGGTTAAACTAGGGCCTGCGGCTTAAGTTTACCCACAACACTTCGTTGATTCTTTTTATAAATAATATATGCTTTATATGATTGCGATAATAAGTAGCAACATTCATCCACCATGGATGAAGTGAGTCTAATGTCGAGAAATGCATGATCCATAAAACTATAAGGTGAAAATTCACTACTATTAACTTACACTTACAGAACGAATGAATTTAAATAAACCGAGTTTTAGTGTTTCGCAAGAAGCAGCAGCATAACACTGCAGTGTAACACATTAGCTGTTCACTATATATAGGTCTACAGCATTTAGAACGAACAAAACTGATTTATAGAGCATTATAGAAACGGAATTATTTTTTTTATGAATCAGCAGTGCTCATGAACCCGCCTGTAAATCCAGCTCCATTGCAGTCTCCACAAAGAATCTCCTTTTTACCTCTGCACATCATGCAAGGATAGTCATGTTGTGAAAATACTAACAGTTGAATTCTTGCAATTGTTACTTCAACCAATAAGATTTCAACATTAATCAAACAAATAATATAACTTCAGGTAATATTATGATATATCTTACTTTATACTCATATATTTTATTAAAATAACAAGAATATAGAATAACAAACCTGCAGAGCCAGCATAAACCACCAGCTTTGAATCGTCCACCGAAGTGATCTTCTGAGTTTACTCCATGTCCTTTGCATTGTGTACATTGTATAGCACCTAAAGTTTGCCAAATCAAACCATACAAAGAAGTTAAACGATTTCATAAGTCATGGGGATAGAAAAGTAAAGCTTATACTCCAAATTTGATTTACAAAGTACAATAGCTTGACATCACAAAAACATAAGCTGGCTAATGTGGTCAAATGTCTATTTTATAAAAAGAGATACATTTTCTCATTTGAAGTCTATTGTTAACCTTCTATTTTTCTATCAGTTTCGTCCCTTAATTCCTGAAGTATGCACTTGTTTCAAAAATCAATTACTGAACCATTTCGTTGTTGTATACGATTAATAGCAAGGTTATGTATTGTCAATTTAACTTTCGTAGCTGCAAGGGCATTAGTCAATAGTTTCTTAAGGGCCTAAACAAGTACACAATGATTAAATTGACTGAATTTTGATTGATAAAAAGGGAGCAATAAATTGTAACAAGTAACTTGAAGGTCTTTAAACCTTGTATACATTAGCTTACCATTTCCCTCACAAGCACTACATACTATACTGTTTACTTTTGTGACACTTTTTGTATCGTCGGTGCTAGCCTGCAAAACGGACGTGAAAGTGAATAACAGAAATACATATTGTTTCTGATATATAATGTGATAAATCTTTACTTTCTTACATATAATGTTGACTTTTTTTAGTTCTTCAGAATTGTGGCATCTTAATACACAAATTTTAGGCTCATTATGCATCAAACTATAATTTTTCTAGTAGAAAACAGAGATACAAGTTTTTGCAGTGGTTTATGAGGAAATTAAGGCAAGTATGAGTATACATTTACCCAAAAGACTCTTACCTTGACTTCCAAAGTTTGAAATCTTTCAGATTTTGACTTCTGATTAGTCAAATTGTTGATAAAAATCACTTTTGGGGCTCTAGAATTTCCTCCAATGAGCCCTATAACATTACAATTTGTTAGAAACCAATAAGACCATTCTACCACACTTTAAGAAAAGTCATGGCCTATATGTGCAGACATCATTGTATTCTTTTACCAAGTATATGCCATAACAAGACTTCTAACAAGGCGAATAATCATTATATGGCTGTCTCTACATATACATACATTCAGAGGATGGATGGATGGATGGATGGATGGATGTGCATTGTTATGAAAAAATGTACTTATAAGCACTTAAATAAGCAATCGTGAAGATACAAACACCCTTAGCACATAACAAAATAACTCCTCCCCCATCACAATAGACATTTCCTATATTGACTTTTTGAAGTCTTTCCTTTTTCTACTTTGACCCTAAATATTTTTAATTATGTTACTTAATACTTGATGAAAATTATATCAATGAAATAACATCTAAAATCCAATCCGTTCATATATTTTGCATCAATTATTATATAACACAAAAAAGAAAACTTAAGGTCAACTTTTATAGAGAAAGACTTCAAATAGTCAATGCAGTACATATAAATTGGGACAAAAGGAGTATACTACACAGTTTTCATCACACCAAATGACCAAATACAATTATTATCACTTCAAATGATACATGGTGTCTGCAAAACACTCTAAAACAATAATTACACTTTCAAGTTATAATAATTACTCTAGACTCTTGTACATACACAAACAGATATATATATGTACCTTATAATAGTCAAATTCAAATACATATGCATATACATATACATATATACAATATATGTAAGAGAAAGAAATGACTACCTGGTTTGGTTGAAGAACTCAATGAGGCAAGAGGGGTACAACACAGAGAATGAGACATTTTTTAGAAAGATTTTGCAGGGTACTACTGTAAAATATATGTGATGATGATTACAAGATTTTTGATAGCCTATAAAAAGATACTATCTTTGGCCTGCAAATCCTCTTAACAAAATTTGAGGTGCACTTTCTTCTTTTAAAGTAGATAAGCCCCTCCTTTAAAGATAACTTCTTTTTCAAGTTGTTTTACAATGTTACCCCTGAAATTCTTTATATTATTACATGCAACTTGATTGCACAACTATAAGGGTATTATTGCTATTTCACTACTAGAAATCTTGAGGTTGTATCCTATTATCCACCCATTCTCATTACACAATCTTTAATTTAATTTTCTTATTCTCTCTTTTTTTTTTTTTAATCTTCATTTTAACCAGGGTTGTCTGTCAATATAATTTTTAAATTAAATGAATGAACTTTATATCATGATATCTAGTTCTCACACCATATATAATGAAACACAACAAAGTTGTATGTTAAATGTTGACCTGGTGTCGCATTTAATTAAAAAGTTAGGGATAACGAGCTACTAACAACTAATACTGACTTCATTGACTTCACATTTGAAACATCTCTATTACATGGTGTTGTATGAATAAAAGTAGTTTTGAAGTCATCACATGATACTATGGGTCACAATGCGACATTTAGTGTTAACTCATATTTAATCTTTCTCAACATCACATAAAAAAAATCGATAATTAATTCTTTAAAGATAAAGTAAAAACATTTTCTGGTCAAGTTGAGAGAATCCCCACTCCTATACAACATTTCCAATACATAATTAACCCAACACTAGTCTAGGACCCTTCAAATTCCCAATATATACACACACAAAATAATCATTGTCTTCCTTCAATATCATAATAATAAATAGTCTCATCAGCTCTAAAAGTATTGGCTCCTTATAAGAGCAATAACAAACAGACGATGAGTGGATAACAAGGGCATTAAGTTTTCGGTACAAACTTTGTGATCGTAATGGTATCATGTGATAACTTTAGAACTACCTTTATTCGTACATCACCAAGACACCATGTAATAATAGAGATGTCTCATAGCCTCAAAGGCAAAGTCATTGAAGTTAGGATATCTGGCTTAGTGGGCTTAGCATTGATGTTGGGTTCTGTCATATTAAATTAATGTTTATATGGGCTCAACGTTAGGTTGAAATTTTTTTTCCTTTTCTTATAATATGGGCTGAATCTTTTGTGGCCATGGGCTGAAATATTTTGTGAATTTGAAAATTAGAATTATACAAGTGTCACATATACAGGTCGTTAGTTCGGAACCGAAATGAAGATGCTTTGTTTCCTATCTAATTCATATGCTTTTGACTTGGTGAATAGAAAAAAATATCATTGTCCATCTTACTTTGGCCGGCAATCATATGAGAAAACGAAACATTAACAAAATTGTTTTACCTGATGTCAAGGCTTGATGATGCAAATAATGACATAAATGGGATTTGCAAAAACTATATTATATCGTTATAATTTTAATATACATAAAAAAAATACAACACATATAAAACCATCTGTTTGAAACTATATCTAATATATGTAAATTATTTTTTGAACAACAGTGGTGATTGGACTTAGGGACATTGTCTCTTCATCGTCCGGTAATGATCGACCACGTCACCAGCACAGTCAATCCGAGGGTATGACTAGCGTTGGAAGTCCCACTACCATTCTAGAGGAAACCGACTTAATGTTAGAAAAAAATCTCCTATCCCACCTCATTGACAAGGATTTCCCAATATACATTTCAAAGGTAAATTATTTAATATATGTAAATTATTATCAAAAGCATTATGAAGAATAGTAAAAAAAAAAAAAAACAGAAAACAACTTTATTTAATAATGCTTTTACAGAAGAAACCTACTTAATGTTTAAGAAAAATCTCATGTCTTATTTCATTGGCAAGGACTTCCCAATATGCATTTTAAAAGTAAATTATCTAATATATGTAAAGTATTATCAAAAGTATTATGAAGAATAGTAAAAAAAAACAAAAACAAAAAACAACCTTATTTAATAATGCTTTGATATATATATATATATATATATATATAGTTTTTAGGTAAAATAAAACAAGTATTAAAATAAAATAATAGGAGTTTTTTCCATTGAAAATCATCATGCATTATGAAAAGTATCGTGCATCATTTTAATACTTGTGTTTCGTGAATCAATTTTATTACGATTGAAGAGTCAAGATCTTATCTTATTTGTTTTACTTTAATACTTGTTTTACAATAACCAACTCATCTCTCTCTCTCTCTCTCTCTCTATATATATATATATATATATACACAGATAGATAGATGGATAGATAGTAACCCGCGTATTACACGAGCAAATCAAGAAAAAATTTTATTTTCATATACCGAAAAGTGTATGCATATGTCATGTAATCCGATAGTAATATATATATATATATGCAAAATTGTTAACAATTAAAATCTTTAAAAGTGAAAAATAAGAATAATGATGTTATCACAATTTTCTTTTATTCATAAAAGATATATATATATATATATATATATATATATGTTAGCTTAGATTTTAATTAGTGCTAGTTTTGCTAATTTACAGTTATGTTGTCCTTATATTTAATATTGTTATGGATGGAGGGTTTTGTAATAATTAACCAAGGGCTTGTAATGAAATTAGCAAGGGTGCTTAGTGTAATTGTTAGGGCCTATATAAACTCTCCACCCCTCCTCATTTTTTATGCATTAATACCTATATTCTCTTAAATACATACTTTGCTTATTTAACCAAAAAGTTCACTACACACTTTAACATATTTTACAATTTAAGATGACAGTCTTTTGATAATTGAAATTGATATTGTTATCTAAACAAATTGTATAACTGCTATAAATTTTGAGATAATTACGAAGTTGATTCAAACTATATATATATATAGGTGACAATCAAATAAGAACCAACTTAAATGAGAACAAATGAGAACACTTAAAAACTACATTTTGATGCATTAAAAGTCTATAAAACTGATATAGTGTTTAACTAATTATCATCATTAAAGTGTTTAACGACACATTGATCCGTCAAACTCGAAAAAATCACGTTTTTTGTTGGATGCATCATTTTGATAAATATGCATCCAAGATGGATGCACAAAACAAAAAACGTGATTTTTTCGATTTTGACGGATCAATGTGTTATTAAACACTTAAATAATGATAATTAGTTGTTGTTAAACACTTAAATAATGATAACTAGTTAAGCACTATGTTAGTTTTATGGACTTTTAATGCATCAAAATGATATTTTTAAGTGTTCTCACCGTTCTTATTTTAAAAGTGTTCTCACCGGAGTGTTACCTATATATATATATATATATATATATATAACTAAGCGATGATAAATTAGGGCTAATGTGGCTATTTTGTTTTGTTGCCTAGTTAGTTTTTTGCTTATGTGTCATTTTATGGTATTTTTTGTATTTTTTTTAAATATAAAGACAATTAAATCTACACCTTTTAGTGCTCATGTGACACTTCATTCGTCACATCATCATTAATGTTTTTATCAATTTTAAATAGCAAATTAAAAAGACAAATGCAATAGACTCCATGATCTCTAACTTATAACATTATTCATAAACCACTTGATCTAACTTAATATATGTTCTATTTGACTTTAAAAGCCTCTTTTTTTTATTAATTTTTTCAATTTTAACTTCAAATATTTTATTTATGTTATATAATAATCGATATAAAGTATACCAATGAAATATATTTAACATCCAATATGTTAATATATTTTGCATCAAATATTATATAAAACAATAAACAATACGCAATGTTGTCTTCTACATATTTATGTCTCAATACATATTTCACGATCAAAGTTGAAAAATAAATAACTCATAGCCTATGTTTGGCACAAGTTTTTTAAGCTCTTTTCAAGAGCTTTAGCTTTTTAAATTTAAACTAAGAGTTCCTAAAGTGTTAAAAGCTTTGTTTGGATACAACTAGCTTTAGCTTTAGCGTTTCAAAAGTTTTAGCATTTCGATGAAGCTTTTAATTTTTAAAAACTACACAAAAAATAGTGTGTTTGGCATGGAGCTTTTAAGAGTTACAAGCTTTTAAGAAAAAACTCCTAGTTAATAAAAAGTCTTGTTTGGTTTTTGGGTTGGTTGAAAAAACTATTTTATCTAACGCTACTACAACAAGTGTTCAAGAAAAGCTGAAAGCTTTTAATCTTTAAATTACTTATTTAACCTTCTAAATCTCCCACGTAAATTAGTTTCTGATATATACGGCTCCCAAACAATACATAACCATGAAAAAAACCTAATAAATTTATTCTCTTCAACCAGTCATAGATTCTATCTTCAATCACTAGTATCATCGGATCCTTCATCTCCTTTAATTGGTATGTATAATCTATTTTCTTTTAATTTTTCTATCCAATTTTTTTTTTATTGTTTTTACGTATAATCTTTTTAGGTTTTATATACAATCGTTTATATAATTCATTATATTATAGTTTCAACTAAAAGTACAACTTATAACTCCAAGCAAAAGCTACCGTTATTTCTCCAAACATACTCATAAAGTCAAACTAAAACAAATTTTCAAATTCTACGATCAAACCATTTGATTAATTTTAACTTATATTTTTAATTTTAGTATAAACATCACAAACATGTCGCGTAAAAAATAAATTAACTTAATTTAGATTGTTAATGTGGTAGGTAGCTCTTTAGTAAGCTAATCGACCTTGAAACTTGAGTAAATTCACGTGAGTTTGAGTTTCTATATGTCAGAGTAGATTGTCGGTGATTTTAGGTTGCAGTGTGCCAGTGTGGCAGGGGTACTGTTCGGTGGCGGTGGAGGCGTCGAGTGATATAGATAATTGATGTAAAGATATTTGATATAAAAAGTTAATAAAGATATTTTTGGTAAACGGTTAAAATTTGTAATTTAATCATTAATGGTATTTTAGATAATTCTTGTATAACTTTTAAAGAGAGGGTTATTTTATTTATTAATTAGTATAAAAGTATAAATTACGTGTATAGAGGAATTAAGATTAAAAAATAAGGGTATTTTGGATAAAAAAAAAGTGATAAATTTCCTAAAATAGAAGATGTCGATATGTTTTATAAAGGGTTATAGATAATTTGAAAAATGATTAGTCCTCTTAAAAATACCCTAAAAATCTTTTTAAAAACCTTAAATCTTGACAAGTGTAATTCAATTATTCTTTTTTCTAATCTCTTTCCTTGATTTTTTCACGTGACAATACGTTATAATTAAGAAGATTTTTAGACAATTTTGTTTGAAAAATTAATATTTTTTTCAAATTGGGAAATGATATACGAGTATATTTGATTACTCCTTAAAGAACTAACATATTAATATTAATATTATATTAGTATTGTTATACGAGATAAAGTATCCGTGCGTTGCGACGGTGAGATAGTGGGAGTGATTGGTCATAGAGTGTAATAGCCAAATGTTTTAGCCGTACGGGTTCCGCCTTCAGATTTAAAAATTCATCGAAAGTATATCGAATGACATCTCTATTGAAAGAACATGAAGTTTTAAGAACACCCATATAATTTTCATAACTTATCGATGTACGGTTTTTGTGATAAAAGATTTTGAATGAATAAGAAGAACAAAATGATTTATGGAGGATGGAGAAAAAAAATGAGTGGTTGAGATTTGAGAGTAGAGAATAGGGATAAAAATGAGTAGTTGAAAAGTTGAAAGTTGAAAAATTTTAACAGGAACAAATGCTTTATAATGTATTGTTATTGTTATTGGTATATACTAAAAACAATTTTTTGGTAAAAACAATTTTAACAAATCATGACATGTGTTCCAATACGGAGTACGTATAATTAGGGATGACAAAAATACACATACCTGATGGGGAATCCGATACCAGCATCCGATTTGACCGAGGAATCCTCACGTTGACCAGGGATGGGGAGGGGTATGGGGATATAAATCTATTCCCCGATGGGGATGGGGACGGATATGGGAAACCGTAAATCCCCAATCCCCGTACTCGAACCCAAAAATACTATATATATATATATATTTATTAGAATCACCTTAAGTTCTTTTTTATAAATTATAATGATTTTTAAGTTTAGAGCTTTTGTTTAATACTTTTCATGTGTTATACTTTATTAATCATTTACCTAACATATATATTAGTTTATACATAGAAAAAAAATGTCGAAATATAAATTCTTCTGCATATCTTCTATCACAATAAATTTATGTTCGTACAAAAAAAAAAATCCCAGATACCCAATGGGGACGGGTATGAAGATGTAACTTCCTTTCCCGGCGGGGATGGGGACAGAGATGGAAATTACAAATGAAAACCGGATACGGGGATGGGGATAGAGATCCCTAATAATACCTACTCCATTGTCATCCTTACGTATAATATTTGCCCATGATCCATGGTTGTCTTGTTATTAAAAATGGTCATGGCTATTTGCCATCCCTGTCTTCTCCGTCTATAAACATAGAAAAAGATCATATGCACTTTACATTACATTTTCTCTTAAATCATCATAATTATCATCATCTGAGTATTTGACAATAATTAAATAGTTGTGAATGGAGGAGGTTACAAACAAATACATAGCCATAAAGGCTCAAGTTGATGGTGCACCAAAAGAGAGTGATTTCGAGGTCAAAACGGAACGGTTATCCCTATCGGTTAAGCCTGGAACCAATGATATCATTATCAAGAATCTGTATGTATCGATAGACCCATATCAGATTAACCGAATGAAGACTGCCAGTGCTTCTCAGAAAACTACAAACTATGCAATTGCTCTTGCTCCTGGTGAGGTTAGTTCTCAAGTCAAATGCAATAGTATTATAGAGTATTATACGGATCATATGGTAAGGTTCATGTTGAACCCGATCACAGATCTGTAATATTAAGTATAACTTGATCTGTTTATATGTGAACAAATTTGTTCACATAGCATTTACATATGAACATCAAATTATATTTTAGAGATTCTCATGGTTCCTTCAATTCAAATAGTTTCTAATAGATTTATGAAAAAAAACGTACAAACTCCCAAGGATAGTAATCCGTAGATTGAGTGAGACTCCAAAAATAAAAAGAAAAGAACAGACAAATTCATTACCCTTTAGGGCGTTGCTACTATTCAAATCCGACGTACACACCAAATTTCAAAGTATTAACCATTTTTAAAAAATTGCAAACGATTAACTATAGCTATAAATAGCCTTGCAAGTATGGGAAGGGACCTGCCTAATTAACATGGGACACATTCAGAAAGTTATAACTATCATTATCTAACTATCTAACCCACTAAGATACATTAACTCAATGTTTTAACTACCAGTATTTTTTTCCCCGTGCCGGCGTAATACTCGGACAGTATTACCGACCGGTAATATCGGTATGATTAATTCTTTTTAATAGATATTATTTTAAAAATGTTTCAAAACTTGTTATAATTTAAAAAAGTAGTCAAAATATAATTACAATTTTCTCAAAATAATCTCATATAGGTGTATCATAACAAAATATAAGTTTTAAAGTCTATAAACAAGAAGAAAAAACCTTAAAGTATATACGATAAAAATAATTTTATAAAAAATTAAAAAAATATAAAAACTTTAAACCGGTTTTACAATATGAGAAATACCGTAAAACACCGGCGATAATGACTAGTAAAACTACCGGACAAAATACCAGGCTCATTGTATAGGAGTATTCTCTCATACCGGTATTATATACCTTATTTTAAACATTGCATTACCTAACATATAAAATAACATGCATATATTAAAATAAAGATCGTGCATAATTCTTCCACGCCAAATCACATATCACTTTGGACGAATGTCTATAGTTTGAAATAATTAAAGTTGTGTTCATTGTATATATGTATTTATCTTTAAATTATGTCGATATATTGTATGTAAAAATTCATACGTGACAACCATATATAACTGCCACTTGTTGATTTTTGTTTGGTGCGATATATTTGGATACGTACAATAGACATAATTTAAGTATAATTACTATAATGAACACAACTTTAGTTATTTCACATTATATATAAACATTCGTCCAAAATTTGTTACATTTGGAATGAACCCCATAATATACCTGAAGAATTATATAAGGTGGTACATAAAGAAGTCTTATGATGAATTTTGCTCTAGGGGTGATTTTTTTTCTTTATCTTCCGTGGCTCATACGAACCTTATAAATCTAACAGTTGAAGGGTTAGATAGGTAAGACATACAAGTTTTATGATAAAATCATGAACGGTGAAAAAATAAAGCGAATTGAAACAAGAAAATGAAACTTTAGTCAATTGTAAAGAATGTCCGTTGCGGGTAATCATAACCAATAAAGTTTACACCATATTTCATACTCTTTTAACATAATTAGTGACAAATTAGAAGAAAAGAGGCTTATATATATACCCCTTTATAAAAATTATCACACATTATTCTCTATGGAAAAAGTTATTAA
This sequence comes from Erigeron canadensis, assembly GCF_010389155.1. Lineage (NCBI taxonomy): Eukaryota > Viridiplantae > Streptophyta > Magnoliopsida > Asterales > Asteraceae > Erigeron > Erigeron canadensis. The sequence goes on along the minus strand of NC_057765.1, from coordinate 2,452,094 downwards.
AAATGACCAAATTTGTCCCGTAATAAATTAATTTACACTTTAAACCTTTATCTTTATAATTGCATTATAAATTCTTATCTTCTAAATATTTCCATTATCACCTTTACCAAATTTGATACATATAATATCATTAAAAAAAAAAAATTTTTTTTCATTCCCATCTATTTCATGTAATTTATAGAAAATGGAAGAATTGTCAATGATTCTCACATCTTCATTCCTTTTCTCATTCACCAAACAAGAGAAGTTTTTTCTATTCACTTTTCTCCGATTCCATTTAACTCTACCAAACACCCCTTAATGTTGTAAAGATCACAAATTCTATCATTGATATAAACTTGCAACTGGCCCCTAAGGTTTACCCACTATGCAACTGTATCTTTACATACCCTTTCAACCATAGCGCACATCACCGCGAACAAACCCATGGAATCTCAAATAACCAAACGGGAGCACATAATTTGATCAAAAATCAAGCGAGAAGAATTATAACAAAAAAACCCACCATTTATTAGCTTCGATACCATGTAAATTAGATAAATGGTGAAAAAATAAACCAAAATTGAAATGAGAAAGTGAAACTATATTCAGTTCTATATAATTTCCGCTGTGGTAATCCTAACCAAATTGTACAACAAGTTTGCAATGAATTAAAAAAGTTACATCTAGCACCCTTGAACCTTTAACCTTAAGATGTTTGGTCCTTGTATCTTTACAAAATTTGTTTGTTATTTAAATAGGTGATTGATGCATATGGTGTGGGGAAAGTAGTAGCTTCTGGGAATCCACTATTTCAAAAGGGTGATTATGTTGTGGGCATGATAAGCTGGGGGGAATATAGCAAAGGGGAATATAGCATCTCACAAGGCTTAATTCTAAACAAACTGGATCCAATGGGCCTACCATTGTCATACCATGTTGGGGTTTTAGGTATGTCAAATTCTTACAATGTACATATATTAGATAGTATATGTATTTGATTGATAACTTTGTTTTAATGTCTACTTTTCACACTAACAATCTTTGAAAAGTTATGATTATTTGATGCTAACCAATATCATTTATATTTTTATAACATGATATGGGCTTGGTATGATATACAGGGTTTAGTGGGCTTACTGCATATGCTGGGTTCTTTCAAGTATGTAAACCCAAGAAGGGTGAAAAGGTCTTTATATCTGGTGCTTCTGGATCTGTGGGAAATTTGGTAGGCCAATATGCCAAAATCTTGGGATGTTATGTTGTTGGTTGTGCTGGTAGCACAAAAAAGGTTTGTTATAAAAAGTATTGCTTGTTATAAATTTAACAATATGAAATTTTTGTAAATTGAAATTTTTGTAAAAATCAAATTTTCAGGTAAAACTCCTGAAGGAAACACTTGGGTTCGATGAAGCGTTTAACTATGAAGAAGAAACCGATCTACACTCAACGCTAGAAAGGTATGGAAGCTACGAAGAGTTTTTGGCTTTTGTAACCCTTGAGTTTTAACATAAGCGTAATTTTATCACATTAGGTATTTTCCGGATGGGATTGACATATATTTTGATAACGTGGGAGGTGAGATGTTAGATGCAGTCATATCAAATATGAGCTTGTATGGAAGAATTGCAGTTTGTGGGGTAATATCGGAATACCTAGATGCTGGAAAACGGATTGCACCAGATATGCTAAGTGTCATATACAAGAGAATCAACATTCGGGGGTTCTTATCAGTTGATTACATGAATTTGTTGCCTGAGTTTGTCTCCACGACCGTTGATCACATTCAAACTGGCAAAATTCATGTTCTTGAAGATGTTTCAAGTGGCGTAGAATCTATTCCTTCAGCTTTTCTCGGGCTCTTTAGTGGCAATAATGTTGGCAAGAGAATAGTTAAAGTTTCTGATGAATAATATGTAATCTGTGTCATGATTTAGCTTTGTATTTGATGCCATTGGTTGTGATCCGAAGACTAGTACATCTATATATTCAAATAAAAAATTCAAAAGCAAATGATACATTTTTTTTCCAGCTACGAAATTTATCAACTTAAATTTACTGTTTATTTATGAACAATGATTACTTATTTTTTTTCTCACTAAAATAAACATTAAATGAATTATAATTGGATACATTCTTACTCTTCTAAGATTTTAAAATTAGAGAAATTGTCACAAATCGTCCATGTGTATTGCTGGATTACCATTTTCATCTTTATACTTTTTATTTCTCACAAGGTATTTCTGTGCTATTCATTTTCATTGTCGGTCGTTGTTCATGCCGCTAACTCCAGTTAAAAATTCCTTGTCAAGCCATCATGTGCATTGTACATGAGCCCAAAATCCTCCTAATTATAATATCATAACATGTGGTGGTTTAGGAGGAACTTTAGATGAAGGCAATGTTTTAAATACCGGTAAATACCGGCCGGTATAACCGGTATTACTGGTACCGGAGACCACGCCGGTATTTTAAGTCCGGTATTTTGCCGGTATTTTCACTATTCAATACCGGCCGGTATTCCCGGTATTTTCCGGTATTACCATACCGGTATTTCCGGTATTTTCAAAAAATAAATTTTGATTTTTTTTTAAAATTATTTTTATGATACTTTAATGTTATTTTTTGTTATTTGTGAACTTTAAAACCTATACTTTGTTATGAAATACATATTTGGTATTATTTTTGAGTAAATTATAATTGCATTTTGACTATTTTTGTTAAATTGTAACAAGTTTTGTAAGATTTTTACACAAAAAATATAATAAATTAAAAATAGTCGTACTGACCGGTATTTCCGGTATTACCGATAATACCGGAAAATTTTTCCACGCCGGTATAACTAAAATACCGGTTTTTAAAACATTGGATGAAAGGTTAATCATTTTTCTTTAAAAATATGAAACTGTAACGTGTATAGTGAAATGATGTCATTTAGAATTTAAAAACATAAATACTACTAGCCTTAAGCAGCGACGCCGCTGCTAAAGGTGTGAACCCACTTTCAAAAGTTAGTCAATCGGGCAGTCAAAAGGTCAAATCATCAGCAACGATGTCGTTACTAAAATACAAGTGACTCCTGGTCGGGTTACCAAATATTCCCTGTTCAGGGTATACGGGGCGTAAATGATATATAATTAACTTTTTATTCCAACATAAGATAGAAGTAAATTATCATTAGCAAAGCGTAACTAATAACTCGTTGAATAACGGGTCGGTGACTGAGTTAAAAGCATAATCGTATCTTTTACTAAGCTTGCTTTACATTTTTCAATCAAATATAAGTAAAATAATAATAAGATAAGATAACTCAACATATTCAAACATAAATTTATTATAACAAAACAAATAAAGAAGATAAAAATATATGATACAAATACTGACATTAGTTTGAAAATATCATATAGTCATTAGGCCGTTTCCTATGCATGTGTTGTGAATATGTGATACAAATACTGACATTAGTTTGAAAATATCATGTAGTCATCGTGCTCATCGTTCAAGATGGGATAAGCATGGCCTTGTCGTCAAGGATCATCATCTTTACTAGTCCATTTTCGAAAACTGTTAGACCGGGATGTAGAGACACTAGTATGAGTCTTTGAGTATATATATAGGAAAGTTGCTTTTGTCGTTAGTACTCGTGGGGCCATTTGTGTCTTTCTTTCTTTTCATATTATTTTAATTTATGTTTTAAATAATTAAAAAGATTTTTTCAAAAAAAAAAATTAAAAAATAGAAAAAAATAAAATAATGAGCTCGATGGTGATGGCCGGATGAAGATTAGAGTTGTTTTTGGGTAGAGTAGTGATAGATCTTTCTAATTAATCAATCTAATAATCCTTCTAATCATAAGATCAAGTCACATGAAAAATTAAAGGCATGATATTAAAAGATAATTAGTGAATTATACATTGTAAAAGTTTTACACATTAGAAAACTGATGTGGCATTAGGGATGGAGATGACGACATCACATAGGGTGGGGCTTTAATTATACCACTAACTCTAAAAAAAAATTTATTATTATTTTTTTTTTTCACTTTAGTCATCATTTTTTCGGTAGCTTGGTGGCGAGTTTATGTTACAAATATCAAATAAAAAATGTTAAATATAATTGTAAGGGTTGTAGTCAATGTGAATATATAAAAATATATAACGTTTTTTTAAAAGAAAATTCTGCTCTTGAATTACATCATTTAAAGTTATATTTAACAAGAACTATCAAATAATCAAGTCGAAATACCTAAAGCAAATAAAAAAATAAAATAAAATGACATGGATATGCCATTTTAGAGACTTGAACAACGATATGTTTTGCTTTTTCCAGATATTTTAATTAAGCTAGTTCTACCTTTTTTAATTTTTTTATTTTTTTTTTGAAAAAGTTGTAAATATAGACTAAAATGAAAGGTATATGATAAAACGAATAAATTCTTACAAAACTAAATACTAAACCTAAATTTCAAATTAAATAATTACAATCCATTAGAAATGATGCTCAAAATATATAATCAAATACGGATATGTTATATCATATAATATTTATATTATCTACCAATAAACTAAAACATGATTGACACGTTCTTGAGACGACACGTGCCGTAATCCTTGATCGACACGTGTCCTTTTAATTTATTTATTTTGTTAATTTAGTTTTTTTTAATTGTATATAAATTCAATTTTCTTATTACACTTGGAATTAAACTTTAACTCTTAGTTTATTAATACAAAAGACATTATAACCTTATTTGATTGATCGTTTTCTCATTAATAAATTATCTCTTTTTATTTCTCAATTCTTCAACTCCTATTACTTATATTAATTATAATAAATTTTTAACATGAATACTTCAAAAATTTAAGTTTACAATCTGAAATTGCAAGGCTATGTGTCATCATTCATTATGCTTACAAGTTCTAAGTTTGATGTGTTCTAAAAATTTAAGTTAAATCTAAAACTCTAACTAAACATATATTATATTTATCAATACTGTTTATTATAATTTAGTTTCAATAATCGATTTACTTTAACTACAATTTATTTCATATTCACGAATTATATATGAGGCATATTCGAATTTCTTTATGATACAATAATATAGCTACCGTAAATTGTACTGGTATTAAAACTAGTATTATTATATAAATATGGTGAATATTAAACTTAACTAAAAGTTGATATAAAAATATGGTTATTTCTATATTTTCCCTTTAAAAAGAAGAAATATCGAACAAAATCAGTTTGAACTAATTCTGGATTAGAATTCCGGTTGGGTGTTATTTAACCGGTCATCCGACTGATTCTAGGTTAATCCAGTACAACAAGATTGACTTGGGTTTTAATAAAACTTATTGTTTATCAAAGTTTACGAAAGTTTATTGAAAATGGTTCTTAAGGCCCCTCCTTATAACACCTCACTTCTAACCCACGTCTAACATTATTCATCAGTTTCTCTCTCTTCTAGACACACCAAGAACACCCCCTTCTTATAACCCCCACTTCTTCTCCATTTCTAACACTATTCGGGCCCCACCTCTCTCTCCTTTCCGCGTCTAACTTCGGAAGACACCTCCTAGATGCTCGCAAGACGCAGCCGGTAATAATTGCGTCTGAACCACTTGTTGCGTCGGAAGCATAGAAGACGCAGGGACAATGACCTATAAGCATGGGCCTAATGAACTAGAAAAAGATGAAATGTCTCTATTTAACTTGATTAAATTGTAAGTGGTAAGGAATATGGATAGGAAAATAATAATTGCTTAGACCTACTTATAAAATGTTAGAAAGTTAATTAATATAAAGGTTCTCAAACAAGAAGGCTTGCAAAGACTCGATAGTGCAAAATTTGAAAGCGTTAGGCTATTTTTGGTATAAGAAATAGAAATAGAAAGCAAATAATATTATGGGGCACAGAGGATTAATGTAAATTTAAATTGTTGTAAAAATACCTGTATAAGTTTTCCACCTGCCTAATCTAGAGGTGTAGTCTTATTGAAATTCAAAAGAAAAAAAGTAAAGTGCAAATTTATAAAAACTTAATGGTATAATACAACAGACTTTTCACTTTTATAACATTGAGACGCTCTTGGAGTCTAAACTAAATCTCGTACTATAATATTTGTTCATTGATCCCTCATATATAAGTCAATTTAATTATTCGATACTCTTTTTGTCATCATTGTTTCTTATTTTGCCATCGTTGTCTTGTTATTAAAAAAAAATGGTCATGGTTATTTGCTATCATTGTCTTCTCCGTCTATAAACATAGAAAAGGATCATATGCAACTTTACATTACATTTGCTCTTAAAAAGAACATCATCATTTGAGAATAACTAAATAGTTGTGAAAATGGAGGAGGTTACAAACAAGTACATAGCCATCAAAGCTAAAGTTGATGGTATACCAAAAGAGAGTGATTTCGAGGTCAAAACAGAACAGTTTTCGCTATCGGTTAAGCCGGGATCCAATGATATCATTATAAAAAATCTGTATGTATCGATTGACCCATATCAGATTAACCGAATGAAGACTGCTAGTGCTTCTCAGAAAACTTCAAACTATGCTGTTGCTATTGCTCCTGGTGAGGTTAGTTCTCAAGTCAAACTCAATAGTCTACTTTTTTTTTTCTTTTTTTTTTTTTTTCATGGAACATGAATTATCGAATTATATGAACCTTATGATAGCTGAAGAGTTGGATAAGGTGGGACATTAAGTGCGCGTTTAATCGGAGAAAATGTTTTTAAGTTTTTCATTTCTAGTTTTTTAGAAAATGAAAAAGGTTTTTCATTTTTAAAAAACCTTTGAAAATTTTGAAAACGCGTTCAAAATAAAAGATGGAGTTTTTCATTTTTCCATTTTAGAAAACTAGAAAACATGGTCAAATAATTTTAAGTTTATAAAAGGTTTAGAAAATAGAAAAGTGAAAACAAAAACTGAAAAAAACAGTTATTTAATTTTAGTGCAAAAGTTGAAAAAGAGAATTTTCATTTTCTAAAATGTTACAATTTAAACGCGTTCTCTGTTTTCCATGTTTTCATGGAAAATGAAAACGGAAAACAAGGGAGTTTTCATGATCTAAACGCACCCTAAAGTTTTATGATACAATCATGAGTGGTGGAGAAATGAAACGTTATTATATTTTAGAGAATGTCGGTTGTGGGTGTTATGATCATAATTTTACACTTATTTGACTCCTTAACTCAATTAATTACAAATTAAAGGAAAAGAGTCTTATATATACATCAATACATTTCCTTAATGAAAAAACAACGAATCACACAATCAAAACCATAGCACACCACGGCGAACATACTAATGGAATCACAAATAACCAAGCGGAAGCACGTAATTTGTTTGAAAACCAATAAAAAAGAATTATAAAGATAAACTATCATTGATTAGCTCTGATACCATGTAAACTAGAATTCATGGTGAGAAAATGGACCGAATTAGAAAGCGGAACTTAATCCAATTGTACATAACTTCGAGTGTGGTAATCATAGCAGAATGTACAACAAATTTACCTCTTATTTCACACGTACTCTTTAACTCAACTAGCTAGTTACAAATAAAGAAGAAAATTGTCTTATCTACAAGTCCATACAATAATTAGGAAAATTGTCTTTACAAATGTGTTTGTTATACTTCAACTCAGAGTTTGTTTGTTAGTTAAAAGATAAGTAACACCCAATGCCGTCTTTCACGGGTTATGCGTCCCAATACCGTCTATGACGGTGTATGAGAGAGGTTGAGATGTAGATCACCTGAGGTAGAGAATGCTTTCAGATTTTACCTAAAGTAGAAAAAGGACCTCCGGTCTTGCAAGGAGTAAGGATCAAACCCTTGACCTTTGTATCCAGAGTCATGGGTGTTACCGCATGATCCAACCTTGCTTGTTGTTTGTTATTTAACTATATATATAAATATTGCTAACTGAATTTGTTTAGGTGATTGATGCATATGGTGTGGGGAAAGTAGTAGCTTCTGGTAATCCACAATTTGAAAAGGGGGATTATGTTGTGGGCATGATAAGTTGGGGAGAGTATAGCATATCACAAGGCTTAATTCTAAGCAAATTGGATCCAATGGGCTTACCATTGTCATACCATGTTGGGGTTCTAGGTATGTCAACATCTAACAATTTATATATATCATTACATATTTAGTTGATAATTTTGTTTAATGTGTACTCATAACTCTAAAAATCTTTGGAAAGTTCTGATTATTTGGTGATAACCAATAATTTTTATGACATGATATGGGCTTTCTATGCAATGCAGGGTTTAGTGGGCTTACAGCATATGCTGGGTTTTTTGAAGTATGTAAGCCAAAGAAGGGTGAAAAGGTCTTTGTATCTGCTGCTTCTGGATCTGTAGGAAATTTGGTAGGCCAATATGCTAAAAGCTTGGGATGTTATGTTGTGGGTTGTGCTGGAAGCACAAAAAAGGTTTGTTATGCAGCTAATTGTTTCAAATCTATAGATGTGAAATTTTTGTATATAACATTTGTGAAATTTTTGTAAAAATTTGACGTTTTAGGTAGAACTGCTAAAGGAAACACTGGGGTTTGATGAAGCATTTAACTATAAAGAAGAAACCGATCTACACTCAACGCTAGAAAGGTACAGACGATACCAATAATTTTCACTTTTGCAACTCTTTTGAGTTTTAACATAAGCGTAATTTTATGACATTAGGTATTTTCCTGAGGGGATTGACATATATTTTGATAATGTGGGAGCCGAGATGTTAGATGCAGCCGTATCAAATATGAATTTGTATGGAAGAATTGCAGTTTGTGGGGTTATATCGGAATACCTGGATGCTGGAAAACGTGCTGCACCAGATATGCTAAGTGTCATATACAAGAGAATCAACATTCGGGGTTTCTTAGCAGGTGATTACATGAATTTGTTTCCTGAGTTTGTCTCCACGACAGTTGATCACATTCAAACGGGCAAAATCCATGTTCTTGAAGATGTCTCAAGTGGTATAGAATCTATTCCTTCAGCTTTTCTCGGGCTCTTTAGTGGCTCTAATGTTGGCAAGAAAATAGTTAAACTTTCTGATGAATAAGGACACACAGAACAGCTTCTGTTTCGTGATTGAGTCTGGTTCTATGTTGGGAGAAAAAAGCATTCTATGCTCTTTTAGGACCGTTTAAATAATTATTTAATACTAGACTATGAACACTTTTTTTTTTGAATGTTACTATGAACACTATTTAAATTCCAAATCTGAGTAAGCAAATTCCAGGTTTGTTTGGTTCAGTTCAATGGCATGTTTTGAAATTCCTTTGTGGTTTTGTAAACCGGATAGTTAAAATGATTTGAAAAGCTAGTAGTTTAAGTTTTAACTATATATAGATAGTAAAACCATAAAACACAAAATTTGTTGTTACCACTTTTTTTTTAATAAACGGGATAGCACGAGCCATCCACCATCCAATGGTGAGGGCTCACTCAAACAAGGGTAGTCGGTTATTTTAACTGGACCTCGTTACATCTGTGTTGAATAGGCATATGAAACGGGTTTATTGGTTTATATTTTATCTTGAAGCAAGACAAACGGCAAACCTTAAATACTTGTATCCAACATGAAACGTGTCAAAGGTGCCCAAAGAGAAGTTAAAAGCTCATAGATTTACAAATCGTTTTGTTAATAGAAACACTAACATGGTATCTTAATAGATTGATATTAATATGTTGATAATTCTTAATACGGGTTTTGGAAAGTTTGAGTTCATTGAATGTAAGGGCACGGGTTAGCAAAACCAATGAAAATGAACCGAATAGATGCTTACGGGTAAACCCAAACAACCCCTTTGAGCCAATTACCCACTCTGTCCAAATTGTCCATTCGGGCACCTCTAAATACTAGCGGTAAATGCAACCATGAAACTACAATACTACATACAAGATAAACAAACATCCATATAGGAACAAACGCTAAGTGTGATTTGCGTGTGTCTTTTGAATATGCGTTTTCTGTGTGTTTTGTGTATATGTCTGTGATATCTGTACGTTCTGGTGTTATTAAGAGAAATGTGTATATTATTAATGCATTTAATAAACTCTTATATATACCTTAAGGAGCTATCTTTGCCATTTCCTTTTATTGGTGTGATTCTGTTTTTAATTCAATATAATGTATGTTTAGTTTCATATAAAGGTTGACATAAACTGAGTTTTTAATGTGTTGGAGGCAAAAAAAATTCAATGTGCTCGTTGAGTTTACTTGACCATTTTGCTGACCTGGCCGGTGTGCCGAAGCATATTGAAGACCATTCTAATCTATATTACTTTAAACTTAGCATTATTCTTGTTAGAATATGTACAAACTTTCTAATCTAATTGTTAAATTCAATATTATATGTCCTTTGATCCAAATATAAAAAGTCAAAAGGATGATTTGATACCCTTTTTGTCACCATTCTGTAATCTTGTTATTAAAAATGGTCATTTGCCACCCTCTTTTTCTCAACCCATAACAGCTTAAAAGGTGGGTTCATATTTCATAACTCATTTGACAATAGTTGCAAATGGAGGTTACAAACAAATACATAGCCATAAAGGCTCAAATTGAAGGTGCACCAGAAGAGAGTGATTTCGAGGTCAAAACTGAACACTTGTTCCTTTCGGTAAAGCCTGGATCAAATGATATCATCATCAAGAATCTTTATATATCAATTGACCCATATCAGCTTAACCGAATGAAGACTGTTAGTGTTTCCCGGAGCTATACAGTTGGTCTTACTCCTGGTGAGGTTAGTTGTTAACCCAATAATGTACTTTATATATGGTTTTAAAGTGTTTTTTTTTTCTTTCATTCTTTACTTCCAAAATATTACCTAAGAAAACCACTTAGTTATATTACTTAATTGACAAGTTGAAGAATAAAAGCATGTGTGTTTGGTATTTAGCTAACAATGTGTAAGCAAAAAGACAGAAAGTAGTACTAATTAATATCATTTCATGGATCATCATTGAGTTACAACCACTACAAAAAACAAACAACCGGTGGTGCCACATTGGAGACGTCAGAGGGGTCTGATGACCCCTCGACGCATGTTTATTTTACGTGAATAATGATTATTTTAAAGTATATTTCCAATTTGATAAAATAGTAAAATTTGATCACTTGATAAGTTGATAATGATTTTCTGGCTCCGTCCCTATAAGCTATATATATTTTCTGGCTCGCCCCTTTAACCTAAACTGGATTTGTTTAGGTGATTGATGCTTTTGGTGTGGGAAAAGTAATAGCTTCTGGAAATTCAGAATTTGAAAAAGGTGACTATGTGGCAGGCGTTATAAGCTGGGGAGAGTATAGCATATCACAGGGATTCATGCTAAGAAAATTGGATCCAATGGGCTTACCATTGTCATACCATGTTGGACTTTTAGGTATGTCAATTTTAACCACCTCAATACACAAATATTTCTGTAAGAACTATATGTTAGTATAGCAATATATTAGTTTATAGGAAATTTTGTTTTAATGTGTTCTTAATGACAAAAAATTTTTTAAAAGTATTGAAAAGTTTCTGACTATTTGATCATAGTTAAAATTATTACCTGATATGGGCTTTGTATGAAATACAGGGATAAGTGGGCTCACCGCATACGCTGGCTTCTTTGAAGTATGTAAGCCCAACAAGGGTGAAAAGGTTTTTGTGTCTGCGGCATCTGGCTCTATTGGAAATTTGGTAGGCCAATATGCTAAACAGTTGGGGTGTTATGTTGTGGGTTGTGCTGGGAGCACAAAAAAGGTTTGTTCTGTAACCATTTCGGCCTCTTATTTCGATTAGGCTTTTTAGTTTCATATTTTATCAAAATATAACATGGGCATTTGATTGTAATTTGACCTTCAGGTGAATTTGCTAAAAGAAAAGCTCGGGTTTGATGAAGCGTTCAACTATAAAGAAGCAACTGATCTAGACGCTACGCTCCAGAGGTATAAACGTTACTAAAAGTTTTTTGTATTAATAGTTCTTGACCTTTTGAGATTTGACAAAGGGTGATTTTTTCATATTAGGTATTTCCCTGATGGGATTGACATATATTTTGATAATGTGGGAGCCGAGATGCTAGAAGCAGCGGTATCCAATATGAACTTGCGTGGTAGGGTTGCTGTTTGTGGAGCTATTTCAGAATACACAAGTGCAGGAAAACGTGCAGCACCCGATATGCTAAATGTAATATACAAGAGAATCTCCATTCAAGGTTTCTTAGTAGGTGATTACATGAGTTTGTTTCCCGAGTTTGTCTCCACAACCATTGATCACATTCAAAGGGGGAAAATGCATGTTCTTGAAGATGTATCATGTGGTGTAGAAACTATTCCTTCAGCTTTTGCAGGGCTCTTTCGTGGCTATAACGTTGGCAAGAAAATAGTTAAAGTTTCTGATGAATAAGGACCTAAAATACATCTGTTTCGTAATTTAGCTATGTATTTAATGTAATTGTTCTGATGCTTCATCACTCATTGCTTCACAAACAATTCTGGTTCTCTGTCTGTATAATCTCTTTTAACCACCATAATGGTGTATTTTATACTCCTACTCAACTTTGAACACCTGAATTTTGTTTCTTACTTTCCTCAATTTGGGTTCCCCGAGTTAGTAGCCTAGTATCGAGGGACATGTTAGGTAAAAGTGGAGGTCATAAGTTCTAATCTTATTTTCATATCTCTTTACTTCTTTTGACATAGTGTCATGTTTTAACTTAAACAAAGATACTAATTTTCTGTATGGATACTTTTTGAAGAAAAGGAACTCAACTGCTGTCATCGAATTGTATCAGAATGCTTCTGGTTTCACGGAGCCTAATTTTTTGTTGACACATTTCAACGGATGTGTAAAGTTTGACCCATTTACTTATGGATGGGTTAAACGAAACAAAGAACAAAAAATAAGTTAAAAGGGGTAGGTTTTTTAACTGTCCGTCCTGTTTCAACTCATAACAGCCAAATTACTTGCTTTGAAAAGTTACCCAACCCACGTGAACCACCCATTTTGCCACCCCTAATATTATAAAGTTCACGGAGCGACTAGATAAACATGGACTTATCTTCAACCAAATTACCATTCAACGTGCAATGCAGCGACTAAAACTTTCTATGCATGCAATATATTGATACTCCTGAATGTAATCCTCTTCAACATATAGATCAGCTAATGATGTCATTAGAGGTAAAAATCAGAAATTATAACTACTATAGAGTTTTACAGCCTTATAAGAGACGTTATTAGAGACAGGTTGACTTGTTGTTGTATGTATGGGTGGGTTGCATCTTTGCTGTAAAATCTTGGCCCATCTACTAGATTTAGGCTTTTAGCCCCATAGATATATTAGCCCATCAAGCGCTGAGTCCAGCCCGTACTTTCATTCAATTGCAACTCTCTCTTTATTTCCATGTACAAATACTCTGAAAGTAAAACCAACAAACTATAAAACATTAGACAAGTTAAGATTGATCAACTACATTATATTTCAACTACTTGATTTGACATCGTTGTTATGCTCTATATAATAAACTTTATTTACTTTAGTAGTTGTTACCATATTATTTCATTTATATATTTATATTATATCATCATGGGAATTAGATTATTCGTTTGTTACTCCCATGTGTATATAACGGTTTTAAAACTATCTCCACGAAAATTGTAACATCATTTTTTTAACGAAACTTTTAAATCTATAAGTAATGGAAGTTACCGTAATATTGGCGTATCCATTCGATCCAAGATTCTGCCAGCAATCCAATCCCAATCATATTTCAATTATTGATTCATAATTTCCATGATCTCGATCTCGGATCGCCATCCAAATTTGCAATAAAATCCCACACAAAAAAAAAATATATTCATTTGAATCTTCTTGTTACATTCTATTATTTTCATATTTCCCCCTATTCCATTCAATCTTTTGTTCATTTCAAACAACAGATTGAATACGAAATCCGGGGGAAAGGGAAAAAAAACACGATGGAAACACCTACAACAACCACCGTCGTTGATCAACTTTCCCCTAAACATAACAACCTAAAATCCTCTTCGTTTTGTCTTAGATCACCCTCGTTGAACTCTGTCCGCCTTCGTAGGATTTTTGACATGTTTGATACCAACCATGATGAATTGATCACGGTTGATGAACTAAGTCGCGCGTTGATCCTTTTAGGACTTGATGCGAATATGAATGAATTGGATTCTATTATCAAGACTTTCATTCAACCTGGCAATACCGGGCTTACATTTGATGATTTCCAATCTTTGCATAAGGAGATTGATGATCTATTTTTTCGGTTGGGTGATAGCGACGATTTAGGTAATATCTATTCCACGAGATTAATCAAATATATAGAGTCCGTATATTTTTTGTTTAGAATATGTTCCATGAATTTTTTTAAATTTTTTTAAACGTTTAAATTTTGGACATGAGGCAGTATGCAGAGCCCAACCACAAAATTCAGGGGAAAACCCCACAGTTAATGCTTTATTAATTATAAACTTTACTAGGAAACCAAGTCTTTTGCAAGTATGATGAAAATATACGAAAAACGACTATAGTTATTTGTTGATTGTATAGGTAATCAAGATGGAGACAAAGATGAGGTTGCGGATAGTGATGTCAAGCAAGAGGAGACCGATTTAACCGAGGCATTTAAGGTGTTTGACGAAGACGGGGATGGATACATATCGGCCACAGAGCTACAAACCGTGCTTGTTAAGTTAGGATTCGCGGAAGGAAATGAAATGAGGAGAGTCGAGATGATGATTTCATCTGTCGATAGAAATCACGACGGGCTTGTTGATTTCTCGGAGTTTAAGGAAATGATGCGTAATGTGAGTGTTGTTCTTAAGTAAGTTATAATCATCGATCATCTTCTTCGATTTCCTTGTTCATTAGAGGTTGTTTCGGTTAAAGGTTGTTGTAAGTGTATGATAACGGTTTTCTCCATCGGATGCAAAAGTTCAAAGTGTGACAAAATGTATATTTGGAGGGGGATTTTTTTCGGTTTTTTTTTTCCTTCTTTTATTCTCCTTTACGATGTTGTATTCTTTTGTAACATTGGCAATTAGATACATTGGGAAAGTATATTACTAAAAATTCCTTTTTTTTTGCGTGTGTGTGAATTTTTGTTGCATATCAAATTATAATTGTACGTGTTTATTGTAGTTATTCAGTTTTCAAATTGTATACATATACGCTATCATGTCAAATATCAAATATCTTGTTGTCAGTTTTCAAACTTTTTGATTAGCTAGATAAATACGATGTTAAAGTACTTGAATATTTGTGTATAACTGAAAGAATATTTTTTGCCTAGTCAATATAAAAAGCACCAAATGTCGTTAATTATAGTACTTCCTAGCTAATTGTGGCCATTAACATGAGCGAATTTTAATTTGCAAAAGTTCTAATCAAATCTTATGAATGCAATAACTTTTGTAAATTTCGAAGACTATATTTATCATTTCAATATTACAATTACAATATTCCTTGACCATTTTCTCACACACGACATTCACACCAAGGATTCTGAAATGTGTTTCAATCTTGTAATTGGTTAGATGCAACTTTAAGTAGACGTTTTACGCCATTGATTATGAAATGTGTTTCAACTTGACAACTTTGATGCATAAAACACAGAAAATCTAAAAAATAAAGATTCTTCAACACAAATCATACACGTATCAATAATCTTAGATATAAATACAACTTAAAAACAATTTATTTCCATAATTTGGATAAGATATATGTTCTCTTTTGTCATTACTATCTTTATAATATACTCGTACGATTTATGACTACCGACGGCTAAACAAGATTGATTATGGTCCAAAATTAATAATCTATAAGTTTGTCTTATGGTCTAAAAGCCCACCATATGTTATACACTTATAAAGTTAGAAACATAAAATTAGTTTCTTGCAAGTTAACAAACATGAATGACTTGCAAAATCCAGAAAGCTTCTCCTTCTCTACTTCCTCAAAAGTCGGGCTTCTCTCCGGCGATAAAGATGGTGGTGTCGATGATCACCATCACACTAGACGTCGTATTTCAAACCATCATAAAAAAAAGAATTACCTTGAAATATCTTTGCCGCCACCACCATCACTATCAGCATTGATCACAAAAACCAATCATAACGATGAAAAAGAAGAAGAACTTGAATTTTGTTTCTCATTTAATTCTTCTTCGACCCTTCTCGACTTTCCTACTACCCCCATTGCGACCTCTAACCATCCATTCCACGACCATGAATCACCTATGAGCACTTCCACTTGTGCAACTTCTCAAGTGATGGATGTTGCTCATAAAAAGCACAAACATGACAACAAAAGCAAAAATTCAATCCATTACAAACGCATATTTCAAAGAGTGACTAGCCCACGGTGTCATCAAGGGTTGCATTCACCATACGTCTTCGGGGCTCCCATTGAAGATCGAGGAGCAACTCGGTCACGAAGATTCAAGAAAAATCTACCAAAGCTAAAGAACCGGTAATATTTTCTCTAACAAAGTTTATTTAATCCTTTATAGGTACTAATTAAATTAGGGAGTAATATTAAAAAGGAAAAAAAAATGTCTTGCTAATAGTAACTATGTATTGGAATCCTAAAAACTTAGATGAAAGTTTTGTTCAACAAAACTTTTAAGTTAACATTAAGCAGTTGTATACTTATGGACGGTATAATTTTGATATGAAACTTACAATTTTCTTTATGCACGTAAGACTGCATTTAATTAGTTGAAAAGGTCTAATAACCTCAAGAGTGACACGAAATAGAAAATACTAGATGCGTTGACCCAATAGTAGTCTTGTAAAAAAAAACATATTTGTGAAAGATATAATGTTTGCCGTCTCCAAAAAATTTTCTATTACAAGAATAAATTTGTCTTTTAGATCAATGTACACGTTATTGTCCTTTTGCTTCTGTGTCTTATATCAAGAAATATTCAATTCACATATGGATATTACTTTGTTTTTATTAGTTTCATATTTTTATTTTAATATATGTACTTGGTCGGTATTAAAGTAATTAAATAAATTCTCTTGTGAATTTTCAAAGGAACTCGGCTAGGTTTGGTGGCATAAGGAAGTTCATGGTGAAACTAAGATCCATCAAGAGCATTCTCATCTCGTCGCTAAACCTCTCCTGGCGACTGCAATCGTCGCCAATTGACAAATTCGACAAGAAGACCAAGAAAACTTTCACTGACCACAAACTAAATAAAATAGACTTGCAAAGAAATTGTGGTCTAATGACCATAAAAAACGGCGTTAATAACAAGTTTGTCACGAACACTTATACTCTAAACCGAAGTAAAGAAGAGATTAAATCATGTCGAATGATGAGATGTGATGGTTTTAGTAAGATGATGGATGCCATAATGAAGAATATTAGAATAACGCGAACGTCAAAACAAGTGGGTAGCAAAAGTTGTCCGGTCTCAGTCAAGTCTTCCCCAATGCATGATAATAGTCATGATGAAAGAAGGAATTCGTTTTATTCAAGAGATCAATCCATCCAAGCAGCTATTGCACATTGTAAAATATCATTTGAAAAATGAGTATAGGTTCTTTTTTATTATTATTATTATTATTCTAAAGAAAATTATCTATGATGTTAACATCATGAGGATCAGCAGATGTTAGTGTAAATGATCTTCTTGTTGTAAGAAAGCGTCAAATGTTCTTGGCATAGAAAACTACTTGATATTGTATTGTACTGTACTCTCATTTCTCTGTATTTGTTGCATTAGATGATATTACCTTCACTAGATTTGCTATGGCATGCAAAGCTTTAGCCAGTTTTCTCTTATTTCTCATTTTATGCCAGAAAACAGTAAAGGAAATATATTATGACCTTTAACAAAAAAACCTGCTAATAATTCGATACTGACACTGACACAGATCCTGTTCAATCTACCGAAAACTTGCACATATTCATTAAAACTTGTATAGATATAAAGATGGAGATTGCAGGCACCAAGATTTTACAAAATGCCTAGATCAATTGGTACTCTACAAGCATTGTGATATAATCAGTTTTGAATAGTAAGATTTCTGGTTGAAGTCTTAAACTAATCTATTTGAAGCCTTGGGAATCAATTTATCCTGACACACTTTGCTTGAGTCTTCATACTAGAACTGATACGGTGGGCATACAATCTAAAATCTCATTCCATCCCCAAACAGACTCGAACCTCCTCAGAGAGAAACTAATAGCAACAGCTCAAACTAGAACCAGCCAAGCTAATCTTTGAGCCCTAATCTCGCGTACTAAGTTCAAACCAGACTATAATGTGCTAATGATCTTACAGCAATTCAAACAGCCACATATCAGCCTCCAGACCAACTACCACTACATAACTTGCATCAAGTTACTCATTCCAACACAAGTATGACATTTGCCGAAGAACTAAGTCAACTAACCCAAAAAAATCATGGCCTCAGCGAACATAACCCCCAGGAATTTTCAAAGCTACACAGAATCAATAATGGCACAACCGCAAACATAGACACAGCTCAAGAAAAAAAAAATGAAAGACAGGACTAATAAGTTTACCATTGACTCTGCAACCTTGTTTCTGCTTCTCCCAAACATGAAGAACCTGCACATTGTTTATATTACAGAAGCGCAAATGAACTTTCTCATGTTTTTTTCCGTTCTCCAAAAGCATATATCTTTTCTGCAGTTGCCCATGCCAAGCTACTCCCTTCTGCATACTCTAGCGATGCTCTTATGTTGACAACTTTGCAACTACTTTACATCATCATTATGAACCACCTGATCGGCTGATCACCTGATCACCTGTATTCCTACTCAATCGACTTATAGCAACAACTTATTTATCACAGTTTTCCGTCACTCCAACATATATTCTTTCAAAACAGTAACACAACCTAAAAATGTAAATAAATACGAACACAAAAACAAACAAAAGCATGGATAAAAACTAATTAAGTCTGACACATTGAGGTAAAAGCAACCCATTGCCTACAGAAATATACACGCTAGACATGGGTCTTTGAGTCCATGTGCGACTGAAACATAAATAGTTTAATTATTTATGTGTATATAACAATTACATATTCTGGCCTCTTTAATAGAGAACTAAAACAGCAACAGACCCACAATTCTAGTTATAACAATCCCATAAAATCAGGGATACTAACTAAGAAATATTGTCACCAAATAGCAAGAGATATTCTGGTCCTAATTCTAAGCTAAGTTAATTATTAATATAAGGTTATGTAATGCATAAACTACAAAAAAAAGTATGTACCTACAATGTGTGTGTAGAGTTTCATATAAGATTCCAAATTTCGAAAGATGTACATGTAGTTAGTGACAAAGAAGTCAGGTCACCTTAACCCAGTAAATCATGACTTTGAAGAGCATTTGCTTTCATACATGACATTGTATCCATGAGCACAAGACGCACCGTATTGTCTGACTATAGAGTGGAAGAAGTTCTCGATTTGTTTAATTCATGATCCTTAGGAGGTGATGTGGATAACGATGGGAATGAGACTGCTGCGTGATAAGAAGATGATGCTAGTTGAGCAAGAGCTGGAATTGCACCACCTACAAAAATTCATTCAACAAAGATAGTAATTGAGTCACTTACAACCAAAACTGAAATAGATGAGAAAATGGCTAACATTCAGGCGTATTTTAATGCTTCTTATATGATAGTATCATGGTGCTATTTAACTCCTACGCACCAACTAGCAAATGAAGTATACATATCAAATTATCCATAAAACTACAAGGGCTTAGAGATTAAGACTAAAAGACCAACTGATGTTATGGAACAAGGGTTGGGTTATGCAGATCTAAAATTGAAGCTAACCTGCCAATCCTGCACAAGCTGATGAGAACTCTAGCACAGGCTGGGCCTGCATCAGAGTTTCCAATAACAGAAAGATATCAATAGAAGATAATCATCAATAAAACAATGGAGTTAAAAGTCTTGTACCACAACAAACCATAGAAGGAAAACCAAAAACATAAATATAAAACCGTTAGACTAAAGGTGGTAAAAATGAGCAGTTGGGTTAACGGGTCAATCCCATTGAGATAGTTTGGGTTAAAATGCGTCCTTTATACCGGTTTGGTCGTGTTTACCTAGAACAGAACACCTTTTGCACATAATTTTTCCTATATGAATAACTAGTGTCAAAATGATTGCAAATGTATATTATATCAACAATAAATTAATATAGAATAATATAATTTATGAGGTTGTACATGACAAAAAGCATTTACAATACACTTTCTGGGGCTTTCAATGTGCTTGTGGACAGAAGAAAAAGGAATCCAATTGAAAGACTTGTTGGGGATTCTTTTCGAAACCAACTTTATTTTCTCTGTTTTAGGCAAAACCCACTCAGTCATGTGTGCCTGGAGACATTTTCTAAACTTTAGGCGTTTGGCCTATCAGATATGTATTATAACCGGAACGGACCCATATATAAGAAATTTGGTCAAACTTTCCACTTCTAAACACATATCAAAGCTCAAAAGTTGTTTGAACTTATCAGCTTAAGAGTCAATGCTAGTGTAATTTACGATATATGTGTTCACTGAACATGGGTCAGTGAAATAAATATCAATTAATAAGCAAAAGTGGTGTCACACATATGATGCAAAACTTATAAAAGTGTCCATATATGGAAGAACAAGCAAGAACTAATTGAGAGCAAAACAAAATAGAAAGTATTACGTCGCTCCCTTAAGGTGAATGTGCACCAAACAACAGTAGTAAGAAACTTACCCCAATCAGGAAATGCAACCACATAGGTCCTTTCACTCGTCTTTGAACAACCGGCATCACTACAAGAAAGAAAACAACGACAATATAACAAAGGTGAAAAGACTACTTCATCTATCAAATTTTACCCCTTACAGATTAAATTCAATTTTAATTCCCTAGCACAAAAAGTACATAACTAATAAAGAGTATAAAAACAGAGGAAACTGCCCTACACATACCTAAATTGAATCCATAGAATGCACTTGACTTTCGCCGACTGCAGAACCCATCTGAGTTGCGGAAGAGAGATGATATAACAACCATTCATATATGATATATAAGGACAAATTTAAAGGGAAAAATGGAAGTTTTTGTCGAATTATATAAAACTTTCCGTGAACAATATAAAAACCACAACCAAGTTCATAATCATACATGAAAACATGATACATATATATGTATAGGGGATGGGAATATAACTAAGCTTAGGTGTGGACTCACGTATTTAGTCCATAAAATTCATGGAGCCCAAACATTTATTCATTAATCAAGATATATTAAAAAATAGTGATTACTAAACTAATCAATACATTATGTCAAAATACAAATAGTGATTCACATAATGATGGTAACGAAAAATTTGATAAGTTGCTTTGTTCCAAATGTGGTCTCTCAGTTTGCTATTACAATTTATGATGATTACTAAACTAATCGGTGAATCTGATACACTTTTTGAGCCAGTTATTTAATGACCAACAGGAAGACCGCCAAAATCAAAAAATAAAAGAAAGAAATAGTTTCGACAATAAGTGATCCATCAAAGGTTTGAGCATGTATAATCATCACAAACTAACAATTACTCGAAAGGAGCAGCAAAACATAATAGAAACATTAATATTTCACTAGATTGTGTCGGATGATTATGGAGTTGATGGTGTTAATCAGACTGCAACTACACAGGATGGGACCAAAATCAGAAAATCAAGAACAATAGAACAGTTTTATCTAAAAACCAAACCACGGACCACACATAAATACTTGGTTTCTAGTTTAGATTTACTAAGGAGACATAAAATATTCGAACTAAATTTACAGCTAATACAAGATAACCAAGCCAAAAAAAGGCTTTTTACAAAAATTTGAACCGAGTTGAACCAAACATATTGTGTTCCTGTCGCATGCAAGTGAATAAAAGCGTCACCAATTTGACAAACATGTATTACATATATTGCTGCAATTGCACGAAGATAACCAAGAAAATAAGAAGTGCATAACGGTAACGATACATATACACACCCACAAGGTCACGACTACAACTCCATGCAGCAAAACAGAAACAAGATAGAGCTAAGCAGCATAAACACAAGTTCTTTGGAGATGCAAACACTTGCATAGCAGTTGAACCACATGCTAACTACATGGACCTCACCAAAACTATAACATGATGAGGTTTGGAAAATTCTAGCTAAATAAAGCTTTTGATACTAGCCTTTTACCAAGTGCAATTTTACCATCAACTGGTCCAATTTTGAGTTAAATTTTTGCTCCATTTCTATCTCTTCATTCCCATGCTTGCTTTTCATTTCAGCCACCTCCTCTTCATGCAATTTCATCAACCTCTCCCTTTCTTCCTCGATTTCCTTTATCTCTTTTGCCTGAGACTTCACAAGCTCTTCAACATTCTCCTTGCTATATGTGTTCATAAAGATTCACGATTCAGAGGGTGAAAGTAATAACGGTAGGAAACATATTTAACCTATAAAAGGTAACATCCTGCATTTCTTTCTTACGATCATCACGCATTCATAGAGGTGCAAAGATTGGCTGGTCAGACGGTGAACAGATTAAAATAGATTTGTGTTAAGTGAGTTGGTTTTAAAATGGGTCAGATTGGGTTTGACCTAAAACTGTATATAAATGTTTATATATGATTACAAAACTCTTTTGATGCCATTAAAATACAATCCCTTACAAATAAGATAATTTAGGGGGCTACAAGTATCAAATACACACTTTGGACGACTTACCGTTTACCTAAATTTTTAATTTTGACCAATGGATTAAATCATCTCCCAACCCAACCCAATAATAAGTATCAGCTTAGAAATTGTCACCCACCAGTACACATAAGGTTTTAGCAAATAGGCGTGCAGCAAAAATATGAAAGGTGGAGCCATGAACTATCCAAACCTAACTTAGCCGACTACAAGATGTGTACAGACTTTTCAATTCAAAAGTTACGCAATTTGTTTCTTTTCTGGGTACATTGAGAGATTCCAAAAATAGTCCAATAATTTTCGTGAGCAATTTGTCAAGTCAACCGTCTGAAATCTCATGGGATATAAAGCATTGCTCTAAAAGCAAGAAGGGGTAATACCTCTGAAAAGCATCTGCAACTTCACAAGATTTCCCATCTATCTTGCATTCCTTCTGCTGTAGCTGCTCAAATTCTTTTTGGTGTGCATCCCTGGCATCTTGAATCACTTGTATCTGTTCCTTAAAGAAATTCTCTTGGAAATCCATCTATTTATAGAGATAGGACATAAATAAGAAAGGGGAAAGCTTAGGTAAAGCTGGCAGTACCTAAGATAGGTAAAGCAGGGGGGATTATGTAAAATTCAGGGGGGTTGTGTATGTTTATCAAATTCAAAGGTTTAATTTGTAACTTTTTTTAACATGGCAGTACCTAAGATAGGTAAAGCGGCGCAGTACGGATCACTTTCCCAATAAGAAAGGGGAAAGCTTAGGTAAAGCTGGCAGTACCTAAGATAGGAAAGCTTAGTTGAACAACACTACACTAACTATAACGGCTGGTTGCATACCGAATGCGAGTACCGCAATATATCAAACAGGGTGCCAAAGTACAAGTTATATCCCAGTATCAGAATATGCTTCAAAATATTGTATTACAACAATTTCAAACTAATTTTACGTAGAAACGTTAACAGAAATACCTCTTCTTGGTTCTGTTCATGGTACTTCTTTGTTCTCTGCCTGACAAGTTTGTTCTCTTCTTCAATCTTCCTGAGCTTCTCAGACAATAACCAAAATGCATCTTCAAGCGCTTTTGAACTCCTCTCTTGTTTGGCAATCTTTTTCTTATACCAGATCAGTTGTTCACTGTCCTTGTTTAGTTGCTTTAATTTATCCACAACCTTTTCTTGATATGACACCAACTCAGATTTCAACTTCAATTTTCCTAAATAAGCAAACAACGAAGGGTTTTAAAGACTCAAACAGTGATTCCTATAAATAGAAAAATGGATGGGTCGGGGAAGAAACTTATGGAGTCAAAACGGGTGGTTCAGGTCAAAATAGTAACTTCTATAACAAAGTTGACAGCCAACACCATATTTGTCCAGATTTATGAATTTCAAACATAAATTTCACTCTTTTTTTTAACTGCAAATTTCAAACATAATTAATATATTAAATATGTCTAAAAAGGGATGTGCATAGTTCAGCAGAGACCAAACGAAACAATCAGAGTATCAGAGTGATGCCGATTGGCTTGACAATCTAGCCCACCGGTTAGGATTCTCCTAACCATCATACACAGTCCGTTTTAAAGATCTAACCCAGCCAAACCGCACTGAGTTAATCAGAGTTTGTAACTTGTAAGTATATATGAATACGACTTTCAGGATATGCACAGATTGGAAACCAAAACTTAGTTTATTAATATAATTATAGTTCCCTTAGGAATCTATAAATCTTTTCAAAACAAGGCTTTATTAAATACATAAAAGTTAGAGATGATGTTTAATAAAATTTGGTTATCAATTTGTTCATATGAGAAATGTTTGTAAGATTTGGTTCAAGCATCGATAATAAGATATTTAATCTTAAAGATGATTATTACATACTTTAAAATAATATTGAAAACAAAAGAAGAAAAAATATATCAGCTCAAATTGTGAAACTGCCCTGCCTAACCAGTTATAGAAAATGTCAAATCAAGGTTACGGGTGTGCCCAGGATTTTTAGGTTCAAAACCATGACCATCACTTACAAAAGGTATTCATTGAGATAACGATCAAATTTGTTTGAATAGAACAATTTGAAAAGTTGTATATAATTGTGTTTACTTTACGCTGTATTGAACCCTTTCCACCTGTTTTCAGAAAATTTCCCCATCCAACAGCCAAACATGTAAGAAAGAAAGAACAAGAGTACATACCAGGTGAATGCTGGTTAAAGGCATCCAAGTCACTTTCTTTTGCCATGAAGCCATATAACTGGCGCTTACCATCGGGATGGAGCAGATATGGGTGACGATTCCAAGCATCTCTATCTACACCTTGACGTACAAAATGATTGCTTAGACGCTCAGCCTCTAAATATCCAATAGCTGAGGTGTCAAATATTAACACACTCATCCCCCTGTGCCCTTCAGGCCCAAATGAACTACGTGCTTTCACAGCTTCATAAGACTCAAAGTATTCAAGAAGCTCTTGGGGTCCCATGCCAAGCCACTGTAATTACAATTGAACTTTTGTAAATCTTCTTGAGTTTTAATACATAAAAACCACATTAAGTTAATGGAATACTCTATATTAATGGTTAGATCAACTATTTTTGGATATGCATTTTCATAGTGATTGTTGCAACTTTGGAATCACTTGATTAAATAATGAGTTAGTAAAAGTAAGGACAATAGCCTAACACTCAACTTAACAATCAGTTTTGTTATAGCTATTGCTTATTTATTTCACCAATTCTGATTATTTTGACCCAGAATACTCGAATGGTACACTAAAAAGCTACTTCTAGATATTTGATTCAAACATACATCCAAATACAGTACTAGAAGCGGCAAGATGGATGGTTGAGTAAAGAGTCAAAACAGGTCTGCATTGAATCATGTCTATCCTATGGGCTATGGGAGGAGCAAACAATTTTATCCATTTTTCAAAACATTCATGTATGAACAGGTCAAAATTGCAACCTCTATAAAAATAGGGATATACCTTCTCGTTTTCATCCTTCTCAAGCTGTGTATTCATAACAATCACCATCGGTGGCCAGACTATTTCCCGATCTTCAGTTTCTTTATCAAGTCCCTTCCACTTTCCATACGATTCGCCAGCTTTTACTAACGTAGCGCCCCTCCTACGCAATTCTTCATCCAAAAGCTCCGCAAAATCCCAATGCAGCCTCGGCCTTCGTGTCCCTTTAGTTTTCACATGAGTAACAAACGACTTCATACCCCTGAACCAATGAATAGAACCAGGACCATCCCGACAAGCTGGACAATGCCATTGCCTAGCTGGTTCCACAATCTGTTCAGCAGTTAAACCATCCAAAGTACTAAAAAATTCAGCTAACCATGGATTCTTTTTCCGCGAATCATGGCTCTTTTGACTGTCGTCTGAATCATAATCATCGCTAACTAGCCCATCCTCATCCGACTCATCAACGTCATTCTCATCATCATCCTCGATATTCTCCACATTATTATCATCACCCCATTTACCAGCTTTCTTCTTAGCTTCAGCCCACGTCGCCCAATTAAGTCTACTACCGTCCCCCGTTACATATCCTATGGTCGAATCTTCCCACCCTTTTCTTTGGCCCGAATTCAAACTCATATTTCCTAAACCCGTATTCAACTGATCAACCACGTCAGCACTTGGCCGATTAACTCTGTCTAAAGTCATCTGCATGCAGGAAAAACCCAAAACATTATTTTATTTTTTTATTTTGAAAAACAAATTTTGACTAAATTTTTTTAAATAAACTTAAAATAGTGAGAATCTAATGTTTTATTTTATGGGTGTTCACTCATTGTTAAAGAAAGAGATAAATAGATAATAAAAATTTCAACTTTTTTATTTTTATAAAATATTTTCAAGAATTCTAAATTAGTGATTAATTATTGGTCCAATTAATATGTTTTAAATAAAATTACAGACAGTAAATTAGGGTTTTAACTCTTATTACTATTTAGGGTTTAAGTGTTTTGTATAAGCACACACACAAACAGACACAAAGACAAAATATGTAATTATTAGAGGTTATATTTAAGATAAAGGATAGAATAAATGCAGATGAATGTATGTATAGATACATAGAAGATGATCAGAAAGAATACCTGAAAGTCGATATATATCAATGTTCAAAGTGGTGGAGTGCGGTGTGGCTTACTGTGTATTTTGTGTGTGTTGGTGAAAAAAGGGGAGTTCCAAGTTTATGAGCACGAGAGTTTGTCTATTATGTAAATGACCAAAATGTCCATTGGTATGTGAATTTTGAAACTTAAGACATTAGTATAAAGGGTTAAGTCACAGGATAACTATCGTACTTTCTTTCTTGTACATGGTTGTCCATCAAACCAGAAAACTAAGCTGTATGACCAATATACTTTTCAAATTTGTACACGGTTGACCAAAAGTTGACCGGTTGACCGGTGATAGCCGATTAAACGTATTTTCTTTTAGGGTTAAGTCATCGGATGACCATCGTACTTTCCTTCTTGTACATGGTTGCCCATCAAATCAGAATATTAAGCTGTATGACCAACATACTTTTCAAATTTGTACATGGTTGACCAAAAATTTACCTTTTTATCGGTTACATTATTTTTTGATGGCGTGGCAATGAAGTGGATTATTTTTATCGATGACTTGGATGCCCAGTCAACAATTATGTGTATAAAAACGTATTCCTAATCTGTATAATAATAATAATAATAATAATAATAATAATAATAATATTGAATTAACACCAACAAATTCCGGCCAGAAGCAGCAGACTCTAAAAAGGTTAACCAAACAAAAGTTCTCATATATTGAAAACGAATTCATATGCTCATATATGGAATACAAATTCATTTCACTAATTGTCAAATAAAATTAGGGTTTTCAAAACCCCCAATTCCAAACTAAATTCAATACAAATAAATCTGTTATACATGCAACAAATCTGGAAATTTATTTCCTAATTCCATACTAGGGTTTTCAAAACCCCCAGATGCAAACTAAATTCAAATACATGTACAAATTTTGGTTAACTGGTGTAACATCTCGTTTTTCAGAAGTATTAATAATACTAAAAATAATATACTGAAAAGTGTAAAATTATATTTATGACGTAATAATGTTATTTCATTTTTAATGATATACAATGTTCCCAAATATTATAACATACATTAAAATGAGTAAAACTAACTTTTAAGTTAAATAAAGAGTTAGATATAGTTTTAAGTGGTATTGGGTATATGATTTCTTACCCTTTTTACCAAAAAGTCGTCCCCCACTTCCCCCCCTTCTAAAACCTTCTGGAAAAAAAAAAAGAAGTGTGTGAGTGTGTATAGTGTGTGTATGTGACTGTGAAGAAGAAAAAGAGAAGAAAAGCTTAATATTCATGTAACAATTCAAATGATTTATCCATTCAAGTGATAATATCCATCTCTAACCACAACAAATCCTCTTTTTATCTCAAATCAAAGAGAGTTAGTGTGTATGTGTTCTTGGTGTTTTAGTGTGTGTAAAAGATGGGTTTCTAGAGATGATGAATTTGGGTAAAATTGAAGATGGAGAAAGCTCATACAATGCATTAGGATGATTATACAAGGGATTTCAAGTTACTAATTATCTTGATAATCTTATTCTTAAGGTATAATCTTGAATCCTTGGTTGTTGTAATTATGTGAATAGATAGAAAATGGGATTTTTGGGGCTTATATACATGTATGATATAATCTTGAATATAGTCTTGTATGATGCTAGAATGTGGATATTATACCATAATTTGATGATTGAAATATATATATTGTAGTTAAAATCAAGTTTGGTTGTAAAGCTAGTTATTTTGTAAAAGATGATTTTGATGGCAAAATGAGTAACATGGTGAAAGTGAGTAAATAACTAGTTGAATTATGATTCTTTTTACAACTAGTTATAATGTTGCATTGGAAATAAAATGTAGTTTAAGAATGATATGATGAGCTAGAATTGTTTAGTAAGAGATTTGGTCAAAGATGAAAGATTTTGGTAGTGTTTGGCTAAATGGGTTTTATGATGAATATAATGTTTGTTTCATATCAAATCTTGTTAAAATCACTAGTTTAAGAGTCATATAAGTTTAGACTAATAAGTGGAAGCATTAGAAATTTGTTGGAGTTAGTTTAAGGGTGTTTTTGTTGGATTTCGAATTTAGGACAGCAACTTTTACGAAAAATATGTCATTTTAAAATGCTTATAACTTTCAAACCGTAAGTCCGTAGGAGATGTGTAAGCTATCGTTGGAAAGGTATACAAGTCTAGTTTAATATGAATTTGGTTTCAGTTCCTAGTTTAAAGTATAAGTAACTCGAATATACTAAAACCAACAGCTGGTCAGAAAGTGGAATTGTTTAAATTAATGTTGATTGTCAAGTGAAAAGTGGCGTGTTGATTTAGATACTGATGTGTGAAAATCTAGTTAAATTAAAATCCTTATAAATACTCCGAATCGAATACCACACACAATCGGGCAGTGGACCCGTTCGTATGTAATATAGATTAAAGTAAGTAAAGGTTCGTTCCACGGAGACTACAAAGAGCTAACGAGTTTTAAGTAGTTAAAAAGAGTATGGTTTTTAAAGACACCACGTCATCTTGATTTTAAATGGAAAGTTAGTTGATTGAAAGAGTTAGAAATTCCGTAGAATTTATCGAAAAGAAAATTGTTTTAAATCAAATAGGATGAGAAGATCATCCACTTCGACTCCATGATACACATTATTTAGGTTGCATATATTTAAAGAACCAATTCAAATATGTTGATTTTATAACCAAGAATTAAACAAAGACTCACCCCGTACCCGTCAAGTTCGTTACTTTATTAAATTCCCTTAATTAACTAGTTCAATTACTAAGACCGGTACCCCAAGACACATTTCATAACTTTCCTAGCCAAATAATTGTTTTGGTTACTTAGATAACAATTGTGTCTATTGATTGTACCCAACCATTAACCCGTTAACCCTTATTAACTATCAATTACTTTCTACCGTACCCGTCATAGAAACAATTGCTTCTAACCAAGCAATCAAAATAACTTCTACACAACCTAAGTTACCACTGAGATCATGCAAAAACTATCCGCAATTAAGAGTTAAATAACAAAGAATTAATAAGCTAAGATTACAACACAACGTTAAATCAAATCAACTTGAATTCAAAAGATTTATGCAACCATTATTCAATGTATCACTTCATCTCAGTGGATGACGAATTATTTAGCTACTCATAATCAAAAACAAAGCACAAAGAGTAAAAATATAGAAGAACATATTGTACCAATGTGTAGAAAACAAGTAAACGCTAAGAAAATCGACAACCGAATGCCTTGAAGCTCACGAACAACCCTTAGACCTTGATGGACGAAAAAGCTGCTGAGAATAGCCCCAAAGAACCCTAAAATCGACTAGAGGTGATTGTGTATCGAATGGGAGGGTTATGGTCTTGTATTTATAGAGTTTGCAAAAAGTCTTCACAAACCGACCTACAGGTGCGACGCACCAAGCTTCAGGTGCGGCGCACCTGGCCTTGTTTCCAAAATTAATCCTGCCCGATATGCGACGCACCACAGGGTTGGTGCGTCGCACCTCCCTGCTTTTCAACAACTTCCAAGTTTCTGATAAGAAAATACTCCGCACCACTCTACTAGGTGCGACGCACCTGCCCTGTTTTCAGCCAAAACTTGTAGTTTTTATTCCGTCCTCACTCGTATGCGTCCACGAACCATCCTAGTGCATCTTCTAGTCCTCCGAAAGCTGTTTCTAACCATTTTACCTGTTCTAAGCCTGAAATTACTAACAATACCATCAAAGCATCAAATATACATATAATTTACACATAATTAAGCTTAAAACGACTTAGAAACGATATGGGAATATGCATATAAATGGACATATCAGATACTATAGTATTATTATGGATGAGATTATAAGTATTTAAAGTACATAATAAGTACAAGTATTGAACTAAATAAGAAGCTTGTGAACAATGGATAATGGGTAGGAAGGAAATCTAGTCAAAATGTGCATAATAATTAGGGGAAAATTACATTTTTGGTCCCTGAACTTGATTTTTTCATTCATTTAAACATCTTTACCTAATATATTTATAATATTCTTAATAAAAATTATTTATAACATACATTATTCAACTATAAAAATAACTATACTACCTATTTTTTAATTGTTTTTGGATTAATAATGACATAGCCACCGCCACCACATGGCTACTGTCGATGCCAACGCTACCGTCTCCGCCACACCGCCGCATCGCGCAGGCATTTATCTATTATAGATAGTTCTGAATTACTCAGGATAAAGGTATAACGTTCTTGGAGGATTACCAAGATTATGAACACTGAGTTTGTTTATATGAAATTTATGACATTATAATAGAGTCTTGAAATACGACGGATGAACTCATGAACAGTTTGAGGTTTTTATTGTGCTGATTATTGAGTAAATTAAATTTTTGGTTTACATGCAAACAATCTTCTCTATTCTTCTCTCCGTTTCCTAAGAAATTCACACGGCGGGAGATCCAAATTTGAATGTGGGTTGCCTGCTCCTTCCCGAATAGACGAACAGGGAGGTATCACGAGCACCATGAGTGTAATTTATGCCTTTATGGGGCATATTTATTGGTCCTATGTTATATGTTCAGTGACTTGTTGGATCAAACTATATAGCAGCCCAAATCAGCTGGTCCAACATGATAGTAGCCCATTACTAAGCTATAACCATTTAATTTAGCGGATAGTTGATTTCTATTTGTTCGGCTTCTAATTTATATTGGCTATAGGAATGAGTTGTAAATCCATCATCAAAGTTGAGTGTCTAATCCGGAATTTGTATTTATTTTTAACACCAATGAAATTCTATTGAAAGGTTCAACGAAATACCAAAATAAAATTACATCATAAGGGTAATTTGCCATAATGGTCAAGAAAAGTGACTCTTGACGATGAGACAAGTAAAGGAAGGAAATCGAAACAATAAATCAAATAGAAGTCACACTCTCATCAAGTAGAAGATCTAGTAGAAGCACTACTAGATCTTCTACTTGATGAAAGCGTGACTTTATTTCTATGTTTTCAAAGGGCCCACATGAAACAAACTGCTTTCATAATGTGCTTGTTTTATCAGATGCATCGAACGTTTAGAGTCATGTTATTATATCCCATGGTGAGCCATAAGGTATTCAAATTTGGCACCAGGACGGCATAAAGTTTTAGGATGTAAAACTCGGATTCGCATACAGGTGAGCTCGTTTTCTAACCCAAACGTGCATAAACTGCAGTCTAATGAGGGATTATGGAGACCACGAAAAGAAAGGTTTGCCCTCAATAATATTCTATTTTTAAAGAGCCATCAAACAAATAACTTTCATTGGGGTCACTTTGTAGGATTAGAAGCCAGGTACATTTACAATTTCAAACACCATCGACCAAAAATAGTGGGCTTTAAATATGACTTTATTAATGATTTTTTTTTTCTTAAACTTTTTTCTTTTGACGAATTGAGACTTGACACATCATCA
Source organism: Erigeron canadensis (assembly GCF_010389155.1). Taxonomy (NCBI): domain Eukaryota; kingdom Viridiplantae; phylum Streptophyta; class Magnoliopsida; order Asterales; family Asteraceae; genus Erigeron; species Erigeron canadensis. The sequence goes on along the minus strand of NC_057765.1, from coordinate 2,419,794 downwards.
TCCAACAATTTTCAATTTACGATTTCAAAATAATGGAACGAGTATTTTCAATGCAACGAAAGTCTTTGGATCATTATCATTTTTAATTTTGTTACAACAAAACACTAACTTTAAAGGCTTTATGAACCAACTATTATGTTTAGTTTCGGTGAGACATTATTATTATTAATTTAATTTAATTTAAGGAAGTTACCGTCATGATACATTTTTTTTTAAAGGTAAATTTAGCTTTAAACTTCGTATCGCGATTTGATAGCGAGAGGTTTAGCATACGTTGTCTTGACCGGGTCCGCGCTAGAGAACTTCCTCGAAGTAGAATTGCCTATTTCAAATACCCAATGGGGGGAAAACCCCCTACTAATCCGCCCGAAGGCATGACGATTAATAGGGATAAACCCTGCCCTCTCAGACTTGGGTCTTGGTATACCCAAGCCAAACCCTCATAGAAGGACTACCTATATCTCAAAGTTGGTGGAATGAAGATTCAAACCTGAGACCTATAGGTCACCAGGGAACTCCAAACCACTCCACCAACTCATCATTGATTTACCGATCATGATACATTGTGTCATCCCATACAAGTGTCATGTCTCGTGTAACAACACATGTGCATTGCTTACATGTTTCTAATTGATTGTTGATGTAAAAGCAAATGTGTTTGATAACTTCGGTAGTACAACTAGGGTTGTAAGAAATGAATCGAAAAACAGGAAAACCGATCTGAATCGCGTGATCAAAAACAGAAAAAATCAAAAGCGGAAAAAAACGAAACCCGAAAAAACCCGATTTGTAACGATTCGGTTACGGTTTTAAATATTCATTACCTGCGGTTAACCGAACCGAAGCAAATTTTGATATATACCTACATATAATCATATATATGCATATTTATACATATAAATATTACATGAATACATCATTTACAAATCTATTTAGCTAAATTATTGTATTTGTTGCCTAAAGTATTAACAATTTTCTTAATTTTCTTTCACAATCTATTATTAGTTTTGTATATTCTAAGTAATTTTCTTATATATAGATACTTTTTTTAAAAAAAGTTGTTAACTTTTTTTAAAGTATTTATCAAAAATAGGAATTTTTATCATTTCAAATCGATATTCTTATCGAAGAGAAGATATTTTAAGTAGTAAATCGTGATACTCTTAAATAGTAACTTGCATTTCATAAATATAACCTTAGAAAAAAGTAATTCAAAATTAGATGTAATGTATATTTATTTATAAAACAAAATATTAATTTAGTTAAATAACTATTATACATAGAAAAATTAATTAATACAATGTAAATTGACTATTATAATTGAAAACTTAAACTTTATATTAACATAACTTTAATAATGGTTAACCGAAATTAACCGACTTTTTTGGGTAGTCGAAATTAACGGTTCAAAATTTCTAACTAACCAAACCAAACCGAAACCCGAAAAAACGGTTCAAAATTTCTAGCTAACTGAATCGAACCGAACCGTTTACAGCCCTAAGTACAACTGAGTTTAACAAATTAGGTGTACTTTTAAACGTATGCTAAGTTGGTAATTGGGAGATAAATTTGTTAACTATTAGTCACAAATATAGTGAAATACCCTGTGTATGGATAATTATTCGTATATTGTTTTTTTCCAGTCACATCTATCAAATGTGTTTTAAGTTATTGTCTTTTACAACAATATAAAAGATAAATTATATTTAATTTCTTGACATGTACAATTTAAATATCACAACAAGAGATCTAGAGTATAATGTTTTAATTAACCAGATCCATACTAAAAAATGCATTCACCCGATACCTAATAAAAAGAAAAGCAACTATTCATTTGTCCGAAATGTAGAAATCACTTTATTTATATTTTGTTTCCTTAACCTTATTTTATATCATTAATTCACTATAAGTTAGAAAACATTCTCATTTTCAATCACATCACTCTATTATCAGATTTCTTTGTATTTAAATTCCTTTGAATAGTAAATGTGGCAAATTAAATCCAAAAAAAAGGAATTAATAGTTATAATACTCGGCAATAGGACGAAACAAAAGATACATATCTCATTGATTAATAACATGATAAAACTATATAATATTGATCTATTTTTTGGTAGGGAATTATTGTATTTAACCTCTTCGCCAAAAGCAAAGTTTAATAAGAGTAAAATCGAAAACAAAGCATGTGACAGGTGTAGCTATATATATCAGTAATTTTGTGTAAAAAGGTAGTAAAGGTCAGTGATCGGGTGATGGGTCTCCTTTGCAAATCTGGATCTATGATAGCTTGCAAAGTGAAAAGTTTATAAAGTCGAGTTTTCCATTTCTTAAAAAAAAATTTAGTATAAAGATAACATTAACATATTTTGTTTATTACTCTATTCGAACATTCATAGTGGTAACATTATTTGTAGCCACCATGAGTCCTGGTTAACGTCATACCATGATTACATCAAAAAAAATCTTAAATACTTTTAACCTATTAGGCTATTACTAATCAACGTTTAGTTTTAATCTAGAACCCACCATCATTAGAGTGAAAAAAATAAAAATAAATTTAAACAGTTCGTGACCACAACCACACACGATCACTACCAATCATCACTGGTCGTACCACGAATCTCACATAATAATAAGATTGTAATCATAAGCATCACCAACATGCCACTAGTATATTGACGGTATAAGTAACCATTATAATTTTTTCTTAAAAATGTTAATGGGGAGAATGGTTTGGATGACATAAACACGAACAATACAAATTTTCTTATAGATGATGTTCATTATATGTGATTTTGTATTGTAAGGTTATATTGCCAAAGAATGATAAAATTTCCCGAATGGTAATATTTTAATACTTGAACATATTCCACTAGGCAAAGTCACCTTATAAGATATTTTTTATTCATGTTAGGGGGTTGACTGACTCCATAATTTGTAATTTGTAATTGATTTTGGCGCTATTAACCGACAATTTTTATTAGTATATACCAATGATTTTCGAAGCGCGTAACCCGACCAGGGAAAAAAGTGTAACCCGACCACCCACTATTAGCGGCGACGTCGCCGCTAATAGTGGGTCCCAGGGTCACTTGCGTCTGTAACGTTTGACCGTATCACGTGGTGGTGGTCCCCACTATTAGCGGCGACGTCGCCGCTAATAGTGGGTCCCCCACTGGCAGATTTTCGATATAAACAATGCAATCCATTCGTTCCTCTTCTCCTCCTCTTCTCCGGAATACTTCTCCTCCTCCTTAAGAAATTTCGTCCTCCTCCATTCTTTCTGCAGGAAAATCCTTTTTACTCCATTCTTATAACTCACAAATCCGGCCATCTATCCCCTCATCATTGTTATCAACATTCCTTTTTACACTATCTACCTTTTCCGGCTTCCCGGAGTCGTTTTTCAGGCGTATTTTTAGCGGCGACATTTTTCCGGCGAAAATTTATTCTTTCTACCAGTTTTGCGGGGAACGTATTTTCCACCACTGACGTATGGGAAAACAATTTTTATAGTTTTCCGGTGACTATTATTTTTTCCGGCCAGCCAGACAGTCCGTTTTTTGCTATACATATTTTTCCGGTAAACTATTTTTCAGACGAGATAACACTCATTTACCTTTTAAATACTTGTTTTTATTTGAATATATAATAATGTTATCAAATATTTATTTCTTATAGAAATTATTAGTTATAGAATTGTTATATATTTTTGTTAGAAAATATATGTTGAAAAAAAAAGTTAGAAAAAATATGTGTTAGAAAATATTAGTTATATAAATGTTATAGTTTAATGTTATATAAAAAATATGTTAGGAACAAGTGTTAGTAATTATATGTTAGAAAGTATTAGTTATAGAAATGTTATAGTTTTATAGTTAGGAAAGATTACTTATGTTATTATAGTTAGGAATGATATGATTTTTAGAAATTCATTAATTTTTAGGAAAACATTTGTAGTTATAATTATTGTTTATTATAGTTCAAAGTATGATTCTTAGTTAGAAAAACACTTTTAGTATAATTGTAATTGTTAATATAGTTGTTATTAGGTTAGTATTAATGTTATAAACGAATGTTTGAAAAAAAGTTGCAAAAAAGTGGTCATTTTAGGTATAATAATTTTGGAAAACAATTTTGTGTCGAAAATATGTTAATTTAGGTCGCACCTTTTTTATGACTTTTATGTTTGTTTATGTTATTTTATAAATTGAGACGGCTGATGTAGGTTAAAATGGCTGCACTTCACGGCGGAGATGGTGGCAACGACCCTCCAAACTGGGGGTGGAATCCCGAATGGGGTTGTAGGCGTACGGGTGGTAAGTATATATTAATGTACGTTGCATATAAATATATGGTACATATGTATATATATTTGTTATTTTATTTTGTTTTGCAGGTATTAGCACAGGGAGAGCTGCTGCTGCTAACAACGATCTGGAGCGCGAGTTTCAGAATTCGGGACGCCGAATCTCGCTTATGTTAAATAACGATCTCAGTAGGTGGCAGGCAATCGGGGACCACGCCAAGTGGTACAAGAGCTATTTGGGGACCTATGTCGCTACCGTCCCACATAATTACGAGTCGTGGGATCAGGTGCCCCAGCCCATCAAGGATGGACTTACTGACTGGCTTATGGTATAAAACTAATTTTTTTTACTTTTTAAATACTTTATTTAAAAAATATGGTAGATGCTAACTTTTACTTGGTACTATTGCAGAGACGGTTCTACTTAGAACCCTATCTAGGTCACCCAGAAAATCACCCGTTACGAGAGGCCGTGACCAGGATGATACGTCAGGATGCCCTGAAGATCTACAGGGATAAAAAAGCAAAATTCAAGAAGACTTGGTTCACTAGCAGGGGTGGGTCCCAAAGGCTGGCAGAAGTCCGAGACTGATATACTTTTTTCCACCAAACGTTAAGCCTGTCAATGTTAACATCTTTCTTCATACGCAATGCCGGTTCGCAGTGCTTGATTATGTTTTGCCATATATGGTACCTACACAGTAGATGTTTCGAATCCGGCATAACAACCTTCAAAGCTCTCATCAGGGCCAGCTCCCTGTCAGTAAGAACGACACGAACGGCAAAGCTATCATCAAGGGTGGACCGAAGACATCGTAAAACCCATTGATAATTTGCCTCCCGCTCGTTTACGATAAACGCATACGCTAAACTGAAGGTCTTCCCCGTTGAAGTCACGCCGACGATCTCAACTAGCGGCATGTTGTAGATGTTAGTTTTGTAAGTGGAGTCGATTTCAATAACCCAGGGAAATGCGCGCCATAGGGTCATTGATGTTGGATGAATGAAAATAGGTTCTCCAAGCGTTCATTTTTGTTATTTGTGGTGAACTGGTAAAAGTACCTTTTCTCTTGCAACAATGAAAACATAACCTGCGATTAATGACCAAGATAGAGTAAATAAGTCAATTCCAACTACGTAGTACAATAAAATATTTAATGTTTGTACCTGCATTGGAGTGCGCCCTGCTTGCCCCGACCTTCTTCTCGCTTTTAGGAAGTTCGTAATGTCTCCTTTGCGAGTCAAGTTTCCTGGAAATTCAAGTTTGAGGTTTACCAGGATCTGATGTGGGTACAAACCGCGATCCGATTGGGTTCCCACAAATTCCTTTTCTTCATCCGTCATCCGTCTGGCGTATGCATTCCCTTGCAGATTAGTAGTTGGATCATGATTGTGTCTCCAATCCTGGACACTTAACCTCCAACCACCATCACGCCCAGAGCGGCCTATTAAAGTGAAAGGACAACCTATCTTACTTGACCGTTTAGGTGGACCAATTAACCTTGCATCGCGCGCTCCACCGTGGTGACATATAAGGGTCACTTTATTGACCACCTCTTTTGAGTTTTTGTTCGTCCGCCGTATAACTAGAACATAACCCAAATCCATTGCTATTCTTTGAGCCCACTCCGTTAATTCTTCAAAGGAACCGAACACCTCATCAGTTTCAAAGTCCCCAGGTTCGCATTCATATTCACCGTCTGCAACAGGTTGCTCAAACACATTATCCGGCACTTCAATACGTACGTTTTCTGGGTCTGCCCAAATATCCTCTAAACTATCCATCTGAAACAATTCAAATCAACATCAACCTCATTAACTATTAATGATGTCCATAATATATATATATATGTATATATATTTACACATACATAAAATATCAATATCTATATTCATAATACATATATATATATATAAACAATAAGCTTGAAAAGGAAAAGATACACAAAACCAGCAACTACAAATATGTAATGAAAACGATGATTCCTATATATGTATATATATATATATTTACACATACGTATAATATCTATATCTATATTCATAATACATATATATATATATAAACAATAAGATTGAAAAGGAAAAGATACACAATAACAACAACTACAAATATGTAATGAAAATGATGATTCCTATGTATCCAAATTTTTTCCGAAATAGACAAAGATTCAGTATGAAAACCATGACTTATTATTACATGAATATTGGTTGTCAAGTATAAGTATACGATAGATAATTAGACATTCCATATATATATAGTCTCAAATTGTTGCAACGATAATTCCTATGCACTATCTGTTGATCTTATTGAAACAAGTGTTTATATTATTGAAACAAGTGTTTATATTATTGAAACAAGTGTTCATTTTACTGAAACAAATACAAAAAACCATTCCCGATACTTAAATTCCCGATGTACACATACCGACCAGCTTACGTGACCGTCGACGTGGCAGTGCCACGTCATCAACATTAGCGGCGACGTCGCCGCAAATGGTGATGACGTGGCACTGCCACGTCGACGGTCACGTTAGTCTGCAAGCTGGTCGGTATGTGTCGGGGGTCCCACTATTAGCGGCGACGTCGCCGCTAATACCCTGGTGGGGTTGACCGTTGACCTGGTGGTGTTACCCAACGCCATGATTTTAAACTCCTTTTTTTTCTCTCTCAATTATTCAATTGTGAAATTATTGGCTATGGGATGGAAAATTGTGAATATAGGTCAAGTGGAATTATAAATTAAGATATCGGATGTCGATATATATACAAGGTCAAAAACTCACTAAACGACATGTAGGTTGTTGAATCGATCTCATGTTGGCATTTTCAACAAATTTATATTGCGACCATCAGGAAAAAAAAAACAAAAAACTATTGTGACCCTTAATTCACGAATATGAATATGTAATGACACGTTGACAATTAAAATTGGATGTTGTGACTTGTGTCACATAAACTTTTTTATGCGATTCTTACATATAAAAAAAATTCTACGTATGATAATTAGACAACCAATAAAACCAAAAAAATCTTAATTCCGGTGCAATGTATTATTAAGTTTTGCTATTAGGTAGTTGTTTCACAAATCTAATATATAACTCATATATTTCATCCCACAAATATTCAATGCAATATTCAAATACTTAGAGGGTAGCCAGTGGTTCGTCCCTGGCCTCGTTCGACTTGCAGGGACGAGTCCACACCGTTGGGTGGGACTCGTTCCTTGCTCGTCTGGCACGTTCGTTCCTCTAGGGACTAGTCTTCTTCGTTTCTTTTTTTTTTTTAATGTAACGGTTGGATTTCAAAAGGGAAGGAGACAAAAATAAGTTTCACAATTTGGCAAAATTAGCCGCTAAACGGCTATATAGTTCAAAACAGGTTCAAAAAAGTGACAACTTTAATCCTTAATGGCTAGTTTTTCAAAATGGCTATATATAAACTTCAAGTGAACCACCATTTGACACCATTCTTGCATATATTCAGCTATATTATACCAAAACACACTTTCGTATACATAAATCATCATGAACAACCAGTTTCATTCAAGTTTATCAACGTACACGAGACCCGATTGGTTTCCTACTGGAGACGATGATAAAGAGATTTTTGGTATCATGGCCGAATGTGTTAATTTTCTTGAACAAGGTGAATCATCAAGACCATACATACCCCGTAGCGTCGTCGAAAGAGATCGATATGGTGCTGACGAGCGCCTAATGGCAGCTTACTTTAACGAAAACCCAAAGTATTTGTTGAAGAGCTTTAGGCGACGATTTCATATGTCTAGACCTATGTTCATGCGCATTGTCAACGACATAATATCATACCCATCTCGCAATCCAGGTCCTGTGCCTTTGCATTTTAAAAGAATGCAAGACAAGCAGCTTGATGCCCGAGGAAAGCCTGGTTTTAGCACCATCCAAAAGTGTGTATGCGCCATACGTCAATTGGCGTATGGCTACAATCCCGACTCGCTTGACGAGTATCTACAGATGGGTGAAGAAACAGCAAGGTGTTATCTAGACTATTATTGTAAGTGTGTGTTTGAACTTTACAGGGATGAATACTTGCGTAGACCAACACGGAGGACATACAATGCTTGTACGCTCGACATGAAGAGCTTCATGGCTTCCCAGGCATGCTTTGTAACAATCGTGGTTCGTGACCTTTTGACCATATGTACAATTTAACTAACTATCGAGTTGGCCAATATAGTTCAAGTGCAATTTGGAGTTCATGTAAGTGCAATGTGTCCAAATAGATCACTTTATCGTTTAAGACTTATGTGCTAGTCGATATCATCGTTGGTGCAAATCGAACCTAAACCTTGAGATGACATTTATATCTAATTGGCTTTACGGTACTAGATGACATTAAATCTAGTTAGCAACATGAAATGGATCCTCCATGGGTCAAACCCATGACCCATCACCCAACTAACTTCCTTATTTTTCCAACCATCCATTCATTCCTTCCCTTATCTTTTCTTCCTTCCTTTCTTCTTACAAGAAAAAAACACATACACACACACACAAATGTCTTTCTCTCTCTAAGATTCTTACACCAAGATTATGGTTTCAAATTGGATTAGTGCTAGAAACATCATCTATTACATCTCCTTTGCATCATATCAAAATTTGGGTCATCAAAAAGTGCAAGAATCCTCCATTTGGGTCAATTTTCGGGTTTGAACAATTGTGGTGATTTTGGTAAGTCAAGTTCCTCCCAAATCGATTATTTTATGTTTGTAAACTTGATTATAGTCATAGCTAACAAAACTTGGGTCAAAATCGGGTCAAACCCTAAAGAGGGCAAAATTAGGGTTTATGTTACTAAAATTAGGTCAACAAACGATTTGAATCAAGATTGATGTTATGAATCAAGATTATGATGTGGGTTATGTTTAATGATGTTAAAATATGTTGATTTATGTATAAAAATGTGTCTTGGAGCTTCCTTAGTCGATCTTGAAGTCAAGAATCTGCCAGTCGGAGCACGACCGCTCAGATAGACGCATCGTGCTTGTGGCTGTGCTACATGCCCAGTTCTTCCCGTACTGCAGACGCTCACACGGCCGACCGTGCGAGCGGCCGCAGTTTTTCTGTTCCTTCCCCAACTTTTTCGTTCGGTTATCGGTCGACTTTTAATGATCCAAAACTTGTTTTTGGTCTTATATTAACATACTAAGGTTAACAAAATTGGTTAAACACATTTCTAAACACTTTGATTTTCAAGTGGAATTTTGGTGCTAAGTCATTGAACCGTGTCTAACCAAAACTCTTCATTTGTCATTTAAACGTTCTCGAATGACTTATAAAACATCTTTAGGGGAAATTGTGGTATAGTATAACTAGTATTGACCATGTCTTGTATTGTGACATATATTGTTAGATTGTGGACTTTTGACGACCATTGGGCATTCGTAGCTTGATATTAACTTGCTATTGCCGATCAAGGTGAGTTCGTAGCTCCTTACTCGTTTGAGATTCGGGCTGAAAAGTGTACAACCTTTGTGTGTTAACTTGTTGTTTGTGCAATTATGTGTTGCCTTGATTGATGACATAGTTCAATTGAGCATACGTTTGATCTCCTTGATGATGACATGACTTGATTGTGCATATGTTAAGTGTCTTGAGTGATGACATTGTTTGATTGATGGAATTGTTAATGTGTAAATACGTGGTTGTTATATGATTATTGTATGTACGTGTTTGGTTGACTTTTAGGTTAGTTGTGTATATATGGAGGACGATAATACCTTTGAAAGGTTGGAGATGTGGTGGGAAGGCTGTGGGTGACCCTATATATAAGTATCAAAGGCATTTCAAAAGTAGTATCGTACGAAGTATATACACATAGTGTTTGTTTCTGGGTGGACATTGATGGTCATGGTGCAATTGAGTACAATGAAGTACATTACGCGCAATTGAGTACAATCAGGTACATTACGTGTAATTGAGTGCAATTGAGGGACATTGATAGACATGTTGGGCATTATAGAACTTGTTAGATACTTCTTGATATCATTATTACTTGTTCTTGTTTACTATGCGTATTCTATATACCTTGCGTAGTTCATTATGTGAGTACATATGTGAGGGTCATTGATGGACATTGATTGATTATGTATTGTTTGAGTAGGATTGATTTATTTATGATTAGGGTAGTTGTACATACATGGAAGACGATGATACATTTAATGAGTTGGAGATGTGGTAGGAAGGCTGCGGGTGACCCTGTATACAAACATCTAAGATTCCTTAAATGTAAAGTCGTATGAAATGTATGTGTATTGTGCATGGTTGAGTTGATGGACATGATGACAATAAACGGGTACTTACGTACTTGATGACATTAAACGGGTACTTATGTACTTGATAACATTAAACGAGTACTTATGTACTTGATGACAATATCGACGACAATAGAGGGACAATGTGTGCATGTACAAATAAACGGGTACTTACGTACTTGATGACATTAAACGGGTACTTATGTACTTGATGACATTAAACGGGTACTTATGTACTTGATGACAATATCGATGACAATAGAGGGACCTTGTGTGCATGTGCAATAAACGGGTGCTATACGTACTTGATGACAATTGGATGACATGAGAACAATTGAGGGACATTGATGGACATGTTTGACATTTTAGAACTTGATGGATATTTGTTGATGTCGACATTTTGTGTTCTTGTGCATTATGTGTGTTCTAGCTATGGTATGATTGTGCAATGGATACATGTGGGTCCAGGTTGCGCTACGAGCCAACCGATATTGAGTACTTGTGCCTTCTAAGGGCTTACTGTAAGTGTGTTCCTTGTTCATTAGCTTAGTTCATAATGTGAATGGCTTTGGCATTAGATCCTCGTCATTTGCCCCTACGAACTCGCCAACCTAGTGTTGACCTTGTTTAGTACACTTTTCAGGTAACCTTGTGAATCCAAGACGTGATGGTTGATGGATGCTTGCGCTAAAGTTTGGGCTTAGTCTTACATGGATCAAGGATTCATTTGCCCCTACTTGCATTATGCTTTATGTACTTGTTTGTTGATGATGGATTCACCGAATCCCTTTATTTTCATATAGTTTATGTTCTACGATAATCCCATGTATACGCTATATATTTTCGGTAGTATTTCAAGCCTAGCTCAGGGTGTTACATGCTTGGAAGCATTGATTGTATGCACTGGCCTTGGAAGAACTGCCCCAAGGCATGGCAAGGTCAGTTTACGCGTGGTGATCACGGTCATCCAACCATCATGCTTGAAGCAGTAGCTTCATACGATAGGTAGATCTGGCATGCTTTTTTCGGCACAGCTGGTTCGAACAACGATATAAATGTTCTGAACTAGTCGCCTTTATTCAGGGAAATCATTGAAGATTGTGCACCTGATAGCTCGTTCACTGTTAATGGCACCCACTACAAAAAGGGTTACTATCTTGCAGACGACATTTATCCCGAATGGTCGACTTTTGTAAAGGTGTATTCATGCCCTTAAGATGAGAAGCGAAAGAAAATTAAAAAGTTTCAAGAAAGTGCCCGGAAGGATGTCGAGCGTGCCTTTGGAGGGCTTCAAAACTCATGGCACATTCTAACCCAACCAGCAAGATCAAAAAGCGTGAATCGGATCACTCGAACAATGTACGCATGTGTTATATTGCATAACATGAAGGTTGAAGACGCGGGGTACGCCATAAGCTCACTCGAGGATGGAGACGACATTGATCCAATCGTCTTACCTGAGCGTACGTTCGAGGAAAGGATTGCACTTCACCAACGTACCGGCAAGGAGCTTCGAGATCGGATTGTGCATCATGCTCTTCGTCATGATCTTACGGAGCATGTATGGCGCCTCCCGGCTTAATGTGTGTTTTTTGTAATAAACTATTGTTAATACTTTTATTTTAATGTGTGTTTTCTTTATTTGAAGTATTGTAATGTGTTTTTATAAATAAATTGTGTAATGTTTTTATTTTTAATGAAGTGTTTTTTATTTGTGTATGTTTTAGTTTGTTATAATTTTAAAGGGTTAAAAATGTAAAGTTTGGATAAATGAGTAGAATTAAATAATTGGTGGGTCCAAGACTAGTCTTTGGTGGATGAGTCCATTGGGTGCATTTTGGGGGGATTAGTCTTTGGAGTGTTTTTTGCTGATGTGGCGCTGATAGAGACTAGTCTTTGGTGGATGAGTGGTAACCATTGAGGAGCCTCTTAGTATACATATTTTAATGAAGCATCAAAAGATGATACAACTAACTGTTTCAAGTCATACTACTTCAAAACGTACATTCAAACACCAAATATGTTGTATGATTTAATGTTCCTATATATTATATATAGGACATAATAAAGAATTTACATTTCACCAACTTGCATTTAAATGAATCGGCTTAAGTAACGCAGAAGCAAACTTTTTTTTAGAAATGAAGAACATGTGAAAGAAAGAAACTATGTACATCCATATATAAATATATTCAAATCGGCTCTAACAATAAGGATCATAAACACATTTTGTGTATCCCCATATGGTAGACAATCTAGATCTCACCGACCGTTGGTCACCATTGATGCATTTTTAACAAAGTTTACAAATTTTATGAACCCTAAAATATAAATTTTTGGAAAAAAATCATTCATCAATATATATTCCACGGGTAAAGTACTAGTGATAATACATGTTTTGCTTCCCCGATTATAGTCTTTTTAGAAGCTTTAAATCTTTTTACAAGTAACATCTCTGGTCATGCCATTAGTAATGTGTACCCATCACGAGTTTATGGCCATCAATTTCTTTAAGAACATGCTACATACACATTCGTTAAACTGACTAAAAGGTTAAAAATTAACATGAGTATCAATCTACCTATTTCTTTCTTTTGCCTAGAATGGTAACACTTTCTAACAAGAAATAATATTTAAGAGTGGTCACATTTATCTGGTTTTCGTTAAGTTTGTTACGTTTACATAATAACTACTCCTCTACTTTTTGAGTAAAAATATTCTTTTGTATCTTCTTTAGAATTCCATCCTGTAAAGTTTTTGATAGAAAAGTACAAAATACTTTTGATTTGGCTTTAATACAAACAAAAGCACATTCATGACTATTTTGTTTGTAAGAGCATAACTAGTGATAACATGACTACAATAAGATGGGGTGTCACATCAATATAAACTAACAATTATAATTGTAACAGCAAATCTAAATAGTGAACCAAATAAACCGTGAAAATTATATTCCTCCAAATTATAATAACTAATAGAGTAGAAAATTACTCGTATATCTAATGCCCCCAACCATTATCAACGGTTGACAGCAAGTTCAATGACAGGCCATGACACCGATGGCATAGTTGATTATCCAACCATCCCACAGTCAAAGCTACATATATTAATCAATGTAGCAAAAAGTATTCTAAAAGGGAAAATACTTTTTTACATATTAACCATACTATTAAATGTAGTTTCTGAAAAGAGTAATGTTAGACTTATAAACAAATACTTACAAACAACATTTAAAAATATATGTGAACCGATAAGATAAAAAAAAATGTAAAAAAACCAAAATTACAATTTTTATTAGTTTATATTAATGCCATGTATATTTGTAAATATTGTTAGTAGACATTTATTTGTAACTTTAGTATTTTTCTTCTCAAAAACACTAAAAGTTGGAGCAATTTTTTTCTACTTATTTTAATCTTTAGATTTTCAATTATAATGACTTGAATGTGACAAAATTCGAATTTTATATATTCAAAACATTTAGAAACTTATATAGAATAGAATAAATATCCATTCAAACCCATATCAAATACGCCAAATGTTTATGATATTATAAAGAGAGTTCGTAGCATTATAATTTCTTATAAAGATTATTATGTAAGTATATGATTTCACGCTTTGTTTCTTTGTTTCTTTACATGTATTTTCTTAACTTCGTAACCTTAAGAAGTTCCATAGGTTTAACTACAAATGCACATGAAACTTACATTAAATTACTAAAGTTATGGAAAAGAAAATTTATTCATCCGGTTTACGCCACCCTTCCTAAAAATCTAGCAGTTATCGCGTTATGCGACAAGGCGGCGCGACGGTTTGGTGACGATGATTAGTGTGGTGATAGCGGCGACTACCAGTGGTGAGACGTTGAGTGATGTAGATTGATGTAAATGTAACTAATGTAATGGTGATAAATGGAGATTTTAAAAGATAAGAGTTTAAAGTGTAAATTAATAAAATAATAGTTTAAACTATAAATTAACTCACTAAAAAAGATTAAGTAATTTTTTTATAACTCATTTCAAATAGAGTTTATTAGAGGTAATTGAGTTATTTACAAACAATTTCTTTCTTTTTTGTATTTATATAATTTTAAATAAAGGGTGAATAATTTTTATAAACTAGTAAATATATGTTAGTCCACCCATGATTAAGTAAAAAATAATAAAGTTCTCTAGTGAAACGGGTTTGAGTCCTGCAGAGACTTTTTATCCCAATTAATGTTCGTACCTTCGGGCAGTTTAGTTGCGGGATTTCCTCCTACTAGATATCGAGAATGAGGGGACTCTCTGCGCATTTAATAGGAAAAAGATAATTTTGTATTGTTAGAAGAAGAAAACAATAAAATTATAGTAAAAATAATAACTTTAAAGATTAGGAAAATGCTAAACGCATTTAACGTGCATAAAAGGTTTATACCTTTTATATTAAACGTTTTAAATTTTATGATAAATATACAACTATTTAATGCATCTTAACTGCAATTTTAAGGGTTGCATTTAACAAAAGCATACAGATTATAAAAGGTTAGGTAAAACATGCGGTACCTATCTTAGGTAAAGCAAGAGGGATTATGTAAAATTCAGGGAGAGATTATGTAAAATTAGGGGGCTATGTATATTTATTAAATTTAAAGGTTTAATTTGTAATTTTTTTTAAAGTAACAGGATTTAAACTTAAGTAAAATACGCAGTATAGATATTTTTCCCAAGATTATATAATGATCCAAAAGTGTCCACTTTCTACAAAAATTAAACTACCAATTTCAGTAATTTTAGTTCTCTGTATTTAGAGAAAAAATAAATATTGGAGATGGCCTTATATAACACTTATGCCCAACATCTGTAAATAAACTGACATAGTCACACACCACCATTTTCACACAGTTTCACACTCAAAACACACACACAACCCCAGATCTTCACAACCTCCCCAAATCTTCATCATCAGTCAAATTCCTTCAAAACCCATCTCAAATTCCCTCTAAATCACAAAACCCAGAAACCAATTTGATCAAATCCAACCCCAGATCCATAAAGATCCAATCTTTAAAAAAATAAAATGGGGAAAGGTGGTGCCTTGAGTGAATCTGTACTAAAAAAGATCATACTTTCTTACACATATGTTGCCATCTGGATCTTTTTAAGCTTCACTGTTATTGTGTACAATAAATACATCTTAGATCGAAAGATGTATAATTGGCCTTACCCAATTTCTCTAACAATGATTCATATGGCTTTTTGTTCTTCATTAGCTTATGTTATTATAAATGTTTTTAAGGTTGTTGAGCCTGTCCAGATGACCAAAGATGTTTATTTGAAGAATGTTGTCCCTATAGGTTTGTTATATTCTTTAAGTTTATGGTTATCGAATTCGGCTTATATATATCTGTCTGTTTCCTTTATCCAAATGCTTAAAGCCCTTATGCCTGTAGCTGTTTATTCAATTGGGGTTTTGTTGAAAAAAGAAGGGTTTAAAGGGGATATTATGACTAATATGTTGTCGATTTCGTTTGGTGTTGCCATTGCTGCTTATGGTGAAGCACAATTTAATACTTTTGGTGTTATGTTGCAACTCGGCGCGGTTTGTTTTGAGGCGACCAGGCTTGTTTTGATACAGATTTTGTTGACTAGTAAAGGAATTACGTTTAATCCTATTACGTCGTTGTATTACGTTGCGCCTTGTTGTTTAGCGTTTTTGAGCGTGCCTTGGTTCATTGTGGAGTTGCCTAAATTGAGAGATACTTCGAGTTTTCATTTGGATTATTTGGTGTTTGGGACTAATTCGTTATGTGCTTTTGCGTTGAATCTTGCGGTGTTTTTGCTTGTTGGGAAGACGTCTGCTTTGACTATGAACGTTGCTGGGGTTGTTAAAGATTGGTTGTTGATTGCATTTTCGTGGTCTGTGATTAAGGATACTGTGACACCGATTAATCTTTTTGGGTATGTGATTGCATTTTTGGGGGTCGGGTATTACAATCATGCTAAGTTGCAGGCGCTTAAGGCTAAAGAAGCGGAAAAGAAGGCTGTGAATGCTGATGATGAGTCTGGGAAGTTGTTAGAAGGAGAAGGAGAGAAATCAAGCAGGAAAAACGAGTCTGATAATTGATACATATTGAGAGGACTCAAGGAGTAGAGACAGAAAGAGATAAAAGAGTCATTTAGGTACTTATTATTGTCCATTTTATGTTTTTAATTAATTTATCTGTTTTATGTTTGTGTAATGTTACTCAATGTTCTTGGGCTATTGCGTTTGAGGATTTTGTCTGAGTAGCTCGGAAAAGACTTGTTATATTTTGATATGTGATGTGATACGTATTTATATAATCCGTCGTGTTATGCCATTGCTTCTTTAGTTGATAATTCTAAATTGTTTGGTAAATTATTTGATGAAGTTTGAATCTTGAGAGATTGTTAGGTAACCATTGAATTAACAGTTGAAATTGTTTGGTAAGGAATGTGAATGTTTTGTATTTCTATCGTATAAGTAATTGATGAAGCAGGATAGTATTCGGCATGTAGGTGGTTTTTAGTGCTGTCTTTTTTTGGTGTTTGGCATGATACTGCTTTCATAAACTGCTGAAAACCCATTTGGCATATGATACTTCTTTGTTTTTACATGGATGTTTTTGTTTGCTATGTTTTGTCAAAGAAAACCAAATTGAGTCTTTTGGATCTGTGTAGACTTAACTGGAGAATATGCTTCTCTCGGCGAAGTTTTTTTTTTGTGTAAATACACTTGTTTCCGCGACTTTGGGTCACTTGTAGTTTAATACATATAGAATTTTTATTTACATTGAATTTGTTTGGTCTAATGTATCAAGCTATCAATACGCCACACCTTTATATGAGGCTGCGTTTCAGGTAAATGATAAAATAAACTAGAGTTGCTAGCCCATGTGGCCAACACAATCTCGAAATTTCAGTTTTCTTGATCAACACTATGGCCCTTCTCCTTGATGGTTAGGTCTAGGCAGGGTCTGATAGGACTTCAACTGAGCCAGGGATTAGAAGAACAATTAGACTTCACAACTGCATTTTCGTCGTTGGTTACGCATGACACGATATAGGCTTTTGGAGATGGGTTTAGCGAAGATACTAGTGATGTATTCACATGATGTTGTTGATGATGATAAACCAGGGACCCAAGAATTGTATACTTTGCACCAATATTAGACAGCTATGGTTCATTAAATCACCAACACACGTATGATAGGACCTATGTAGTACTATGATAAATATGGTCCCAAACCCAGGATCCAGCTTCAATTCATAGGACCTATATAGTTACTACTTGGGGCCCCTTGCACCATAGAATGTTAACTCGAATTTATGATCTTGCACTATCTTACTGGCAAAGGTCCGTTGGTTTGTGTAGTATGATGATGACCCAAAGTTCTTGAAATCACATTTACTGGTCTAATATTGTATGAGCATTAGGGAAATTATATTCGTATCACAATTCTAGATTCATATACTACAAACATGCTTTATTGGTTTGTATAGTATGGTTTCAAAGTTATACTATGGGATAAATATATCAATATTTCTGATACGAATATCACTTTCCTGAGCATTAGGGTGTATATTATCAGAAACGTTGCTAGAAAATGATCGTGAGTTGGAAGGATCCCATTTTCACCCATATGGCTTATCTTTTTGACCATTAGGACCGGGCTATCACGGGCTTCAACGATTTTATCTGCTCGAGCTAGTTTTTGGTAAAAATGGTGACATTAAACACCGATAAGCTATGATATGTTGTATAGCTTTTGAAAGAACATAACATTGATGCATAACATTGATGCATTCACATGATCTTGTTGACGATGATAAATTAGTGTGGGCCAAAGTACTACAAACTATGATATGTTGTCCTCTGATATATTTGGGCCCAAACAAAGATCAAATGTCAATTTACAGGACCCATACTCCCGTAGAGTTGAGACATAGGCGATAGGCCCCAATCACAGAAAAACATCTGTTCCAACTTATAATCTTACATTATTCTGTATTTTTGTCATCCGGGTTCATTGAGTTGTGAATGCATATGGACTTGATGTTCTTGCAGTCATGACAGATGCAAGAGTATGAGGATACGGGTGACTCCTCAAGAGACAAGCACTTAAGGGTGTGCAAATATTAATATGGATCGACAAAATAAAAGAGAAGTATGATACTGGTTATAACTTATAAGCAAATGGCTTTTGGCTTGATAGTATATTAGTATGAGAAGTGGCCCAATTAGGCGATTACGAAAGCGTTGTATGTTTTAAACTCATTGGTGATAATGTGAATACTTTTTCTGATGTGGCCATGTCCAATGGCAACATCAATATGCCCCAATCGTACTAGTTATCTTAGCAACACGTTAGAAATCTGTTCCAACAACACGGCAACATATTTGATTTAGCACATTTTTGAGCTAAACAGTATTCAATAATCATTTGGGCCCCAGCTGACACTTTCTTTAAAAAGTAAAAGCCGTTGGGCCTTGCCAGGACTAGTAAGTTTTATGGCTGCGTTTTCAGTGTATAATTTGGTATCGTAGCGCGAAGTTAACTGGGCCTTATCGGATTAGCCTAACTGATCTGGGCCGGGCTTCATACTCAAATGCAGCACTAAATTGTAAACACTCTTCAGTGTTTTCAAATGCTGAGTCATTCGGGTTGAGACAATATTAACAAAGCTATTCGAGTAATGGATGTTTTCGAGCCATTCAAGTCCGACAAGATTAATATCATCAAGCTTAGCTAAACAATGTTCAATGAGGTTGAGCTTGAACTTCGCTTGCTGCGTATATGAAACACCACTCTATTCACTAAAGCAAACTCCATACGGCTTTCTTTAAACATTACAGGGGACGCGACGAGAATATAAACAAGAAAACACACAATCTAATTTAAGGATTACTAATCAAACCACTTCTACCATTTCCGTCGCCTTATCATCTTTCTTGTTCCAAGCTGCAACAATCAGATAAACTACAAAGTTTATCACACCCAAAATTGCCAACAGGGCATAGAAGAGGTCTAGTCGTCCGTGATCTATGTCATCGGCAAGCCAACCTTCTCCACCATGGCTTCCAGTTACCTTCTTCACTACCGACACCAGAAAGCTGCTCATAAAAAACCCGAGTGCAAGTGTTGTCAAAAATAGCCCAGTGCTCATTGTTTTCATGCTTTTTGGCGACCTTGTGATGAAGAAATCTAGCTGGCCAGTATATATAAATGCCTCACCGGAACCCACCAAGAAGAACTGTGGGATGAGCAAGAAAACGCTTATAGGTAAGGTACTTCCCGAGGGTACTTCACCTACGGATTTGCCCACTGATAACCGCTTCATTTCAACCAGTGCGGCTGCTCCCATTCCGAATGTTGAAAGGATCAAGCCTAATGCCATTCTTTGTAGGTCGGTGAAACCTGTTATCGGGGGAAAACTTTACACTTTTAAGAGTTGCGTAAACTTTAAGTAACAGTCATATCGATTGAGCTATATTATACCTGGTGTTCCTTTCCATTTCTTCCAAAATGGGATGATCAAAGTGTCATAAACGGCGCAAGTAAGTAATATGGCAAGCACAAAAAAGACAGTGAGGGATCCTGCAGGGATTTTGAACCCTCCAACGGATCGTTCCATGGTAGACGCTTGCTGTACAGAAAAAGTGATCATCTGAGCGTATGCCGTCCAGAATAGTATAGTTGTGGCCCATACGGGTAACAACCTGATCATCATTTTCACTTCTTCAACCCTTGTCACCGTGCATAGCTTCCATGGGTTTGGGGCAGAACCCGAACCATATTTGACAAAATCTCCTTCTGCTACGATCGCAGCCTTGTCCAAGCAGCTACAAGAAGAGAAAAATGTTCAAATGAAAATTTGCTATAAGGAAAAGGGTTAAACAAATTGATGGTTTAGAGTTTGCGGGTCAAGCAACCCAACCAGCCCGTCTTGACCCATACCAAAAGATAAACCATTTCATCTTGCGCCCACTGTTTGACCCACCCATATTGAAACCTCTAGTTCAACAATGAAGTTAAATGAAATTTTACCGAAACTGATCTGTATGACGGATTCTTGAACTGTCAGAAGATGTTTCGTGCAACATGCCATAGTCATAAGGAAGATCCATCTTCCTCTTTTTTACAGCAACAACAAGTACTTGAAAAATGTTGACAATAGGGCTTCCTGCACTCTTCTTGTAACGGTATCGTTTAGTCCCAGACAAGATGACTAAGATAGCGATGAACATTGAGATCGTACAAATTCCATATGCTATACTTCTACCAATTTCATCTTGTATATACACAAGCACTGTAACTGCCGTCAGTGTACCCAGACTGATGAAAAAGAAGAACCTATTAAAGAAATAGGCCATCTGTGTCTTTTCAGCTTCGTCGTTTTCATCAAACTGGTCGGTCCCAAACCCTGAGACACTTGATTTCAGCCCACCTGTCCCAAGTGCAATGAGATACAAAGCAAGGTAAAGAATTCCCATTTGCAGTCCATTTGCTTCTTTGCAGTCTTCATTGGAGTGGCACGGTGGCGGCCTAAGCCCTGGCAATTTGGTCGATAGTGCTAGCGTGCCAGTACCCTAACATAGTCAAAATCGACTAAGTAAGATTATATGCAAAAAAAGAAGGAAAACATTGTTTATATTGCTGATATTTAATCAAGTATAGAAATTTCTGCAAGAAAGTATAAGTCAACGATACGATCGTTCTAGCAAAATCGAGCTGACCCAACAACCAAGAGGTTTATATAGTCACAAATTCACAATGACCATATGGATAATTTTGCAGAAATACAAATGCCATACAATAAACTATAGATACATCTTGCTGTATGTAAGATAGGAAGGCTTACTAGTGTTTGAATAAAAGAGAAGATGACAATGGTTCTGAATCTGCCAAGAAAAGTGTCAGCCAAAAAGCCACCAAGCAGACACAAAAGGAAAGATGTGCCCAAGAAATCAGTGACCACATTGGCTGAATTTGAGCTTGGAAGATGCATGGTGTCACCCAAATATGTCACTAAGTTGACTGCTATTCCCATTGTTGATAGCCTTTCAACTATCTCAATTCCTGTCACAAAGTCAAAGTCAAAGTCAAGAGTCTTAGGTTGTATTCATTTCTTTATTTTATTCTTGAATATTACACTTGTATATTGTTTATATTAAGGATTTTGCATTTTAAGTGAAATATATATCATATATGTATATCATTCCATCATAAAACTGCTAAACAATGGTGGAAACAACATTTTGAATTATAATTAGCACTTATGGTTCAAAAACAAATTTAAATGTATTTATTCCTCAAATTAATTAAGAAACAAATTATGTAAAAGCACATTTTATGCCAAATTTTTTTACCGCCTTATAATAATGTTAAAGTTCCGCCACTACAGCTTAATAATTAGACATATATATACGCTCTTGAGATCGAGGTGAGACATCTATATATGGACTTAGAAATAGTAACGCAAAAACGATCACATCAATCCCTACTTACCTTAAAAAGAATCATATTGGATCGTTTGCGCATCTATATAACATCCTAAGAATAACGCCAATGATTATACAAGAGTAGGACGAGTTCTATTACGACATATTCGTGCCTACTAAAATACTTTTGTAACAATTTGCTAATTTTATTCATTTTGCTAACTATTTTTCTACTTAGTTTCGGGTTATATAATTATTAATGTTTTTACAGCACGAGGGGATTGAAAAACGACACTCTATGTAGGGTTGGGTTTGTTTGTGATAAAAATAGGAAGATTTGACATCATTATATCTGATTTTACCTTTATACAAATCCAGGGACCACAAAAATACTTCATTGATATCCAATAGTACAATGATTGATTGATGCACTAACATATACGATATATGTTGTACAAGTTAATATGA
The DNA here is from genome assembly GCF_010389155.1 of Erigeron canadensis. NCBI lineage: Eukaryota > Viridiplantae > Streptophyta > Magnoliopsida > Asterales > Asteraceae > Erigeron > Erigeron canadensis. Next base: position 2,397,280 of record NC_057765.1, on the reverse strand, counting down.
AATTTCACTAATAATGAAGATTAAAAGTATAAACAAGTTGTTTTGTCTTGCATTATTGAAATATATACTTGTTTAATTAGAAAAGGGAAAAGCTAGCCATGTAACTTGTTGGTGCATGTATCTATGCTTAATTATATTTATATTGAAAACTTTTTACATACACTTTTCCTTTTCCAAGAGTATGGGTGAAATAGTGTTATTTATTCACTTATTCATTCATCCTTATTTCACATAATTTAAAATAAAATATAAAAGAAAAGAAGGAGAAGGAGAAGGAGAAGGAGAAGGAGAAGATAAATTTAAAATGCAACATCCTAACTCAATTTCTAGTTATCATGATTTCATGACTGTTTAAATGAACCCAAAATGGAAATCAAGGCATTTTGTTTTCTTATCATGGACGTATGTAAGCACCTAATTACCATATACTCATATGTCATATATCTTGCAAGCAATATGCATGAATCATGCACAATGCCTTGAACAACAATTTGTTAACCACTTTCAATCAAAAAATGTTCAACACTATACCGAACGCCTTTTAGATTACCGAAAAGAAAAGAAGCTAGCTAGATGGGATATGAAATTAGAGACCTAGATTATGGAAAAGAAAAGAAGGTAGTTGGGATATGAAATTGGAAAGCTGTAGTCTAGGCCAATCACCTTTTCATTTTAATGAGCTCTCTCAATCACATAGAAACTAGAAGAAAGACAAAACATGCTTAAAAGAAGCATATATAAAGATGCCAAGCACAAAAGTACACAATAAACCTAGCAGGGTGGTCCATTTTTTTTTATTGAAAGTGGTTAACAAATTGTTGTTTGTGTTGATTGATAGTTCATATGCACGTTTGTATAGATTAAAATGTTAAAGTTATATGAAGATAATTGCGTATGAACTAACCAAGAATTAGTGCAGCAGGCACCCAACCACCGGTTTTCAACCTATCAGCAGGGAAACCCTTGTAGTTCACTGCATCCGCTACCGTCCCACTCATTTTACCATCCTGTAAACACACAAAAATCAAGTTTTAGATCTAGCATTCCTATCAAATTTATGAAAGAATAGAGCTCTTGAGACAAAAACAAGATTTTTGGGTTGCTATATAGAATTTGGTAATACTAACCATTGCTTCTTTTCTCAAGCCTCCTTATCAAAAAGAGCTTGAACAATCAATTCAATTGAAGAACTTCCTCTCTTGTAGGTCTGTCTCTCTCCCTCACTAAGTTCAAGTTCACTTAATTCACATTTAAAGATTTGAAGGAAGGCCTTGTCTTTATATAGGCAAAGAAAAATGTACAACTCAAAAGGTGACTTTCCACTACCATTTTAAGAAGATCATCCAACGTGATAAAGATTAGCCCTACCACATTTTGTCTAGAATTATATATGATAGAAATTGGCATTATCTACATTTGTATATCTTCATTTTGGAGACTAATTAAGCTAAAGTTGATGTTGATTTGTTGTTGAATCTAGAACATGTATTACCAATAACCCTCTTTTGCTTGTTGCCATAGAGCAAGTCCTCTAATACTCTTTTACTACCTATGTGTATGGTACAGATTGAGTTTGTTGGGCATGTGAACCATAATCATCAAACGACTTATATGGTACATATAAACCCATTGGTTTTTTTCTTTTCTATGAGTACTACTACTACTATTACTACATGTTCTTAGTGCTTTTTCTACCCCACAAAAAGCTTATAATGATCCAACAATTTCCCTTTGTTGTTACCTTCTTTCGACTTTCAATTCGCTCTATCGTTTTCTCGGGCATGGGCAACGATCGATAAGAGAAAGGATATCTTCATTAGAATAATTGTTTCAATGTGTATATATCAAAATGCACTATAAGTTGGTGGTGGCCTAGCTAGTATGTATGATTCTTGGATTGTATGGTCAATTTTCAATATTTTGTATAGTTAATAAAGTTATGTACAAGTACATTCATAAAGACTCAGATATGATATTGATCTTCCATTATGATCATGATGGTGTATATATATCTATTGGTGTAAGTAGATATATACACCATATACAAGTGGTAATGCATGTAGTCCAATGTGCTTCTTTTCTTCAATTGGTGCATGGCCGGTAGTAGTAGGCCAAACCAATATTATGTTATGAATGGTAGGCATATTTGATATAAGATATGACCTTAAAATTGGAAGGTGTTTTTTTGTTGATGTGAAAGGCTTATATGTATCTATTCCAAAAGAGGAAACCATTTAATTTTGGGTTCTATTCATTCAACCATTATGAATGATGGAAAATCATATAACATGTACTATACACCTCTCTTGGTATTAGTATTAGTGTATGAACAATGAAATTTGGACGGTTTTAGGATTATTGTGGTCGGGGATTGTCTTAGCATTTTCTTTTTTATATATTTTTAATTTTAATTAATTTTATGTGGGCATATTATCGTGTATATATTGGGTACCATAGCACTTGGTCTTGGTGGCCTTGATTAGAGACACAAGATTTGTCCCACGATCAAATATCAGTGGAAGTTACACAATTAGGTACCATCAATAATTGTGAAGTCGATCTAGGAGTGATCATGGTTCATAACCCGACCCAGACCCGAGATGAACCCGGTCGATGATGTCTTGATGAATCGTGATATCCAATAGCTCCGGAATTATGTGACATGCATGGTAAGTCAGATACAAAACTATACACTTAAGGCCTGTTTTTTTTCATCAAGTGTTTAATGTATTAAGTGAGTGAATATATAAATAATGTATGTAAGCATTAAGTAAAACATAGGTAATTGACAAAAATTTTTTTATTTATAAAGTCAAATAAATAAAATAAAATTTGACTGAATGTATTAAATTCTTAATTATTAAGTTTATTATAGAAAAAAAAAACAAAAAAACAAGGCCTTAGTCTCTAAATAAGCTATTAAGGTGAACGTCTGACTAAGGAATTGAAAAAAAAAAAAAAAAAAAAAAAAAAAAAAAGAATTGAAAAAATCTAAAAAACTAACCCAAGGGCGGACCATCTATTATTGGAAGGGGTTTGGTCTAGTTTGCATTCGGCGGGTTAAACACACATGACACATGTGACCGGCCCATATTTGTTAGACTCTGGATTTTGTGTTACTACAAATACAAGCTACAAAAATGATTGTGTTATTTCCTCTCGTTGAAAGAAGTTCAGATTTGATGAAGCCATTGGTATTAAAAAAAACTCCAGATTAACATTTACTTTCATTACAAAATTTTAAAATACACAGACAATTATAAGAATATATATATGGGGTGGGTTATTTGTAATACATGTACTTTTTATTGTACATGTGTAACACGTGTAACTTAACTTACACACTTCTTCTTCCTTCTTCTTTCCATCTCCGACCACCACCATGATCATCTCCGACCACCGCCATGATATTCCGGCGACGGCGAACATCTCCGGCGAGAGTTACACATGTGTAACTACAACTTACACATGTGTAAGTTAACTTTCCGGCGAGAATCAGGTTCATTTTTCGGGTGTTTACGGTACGGGCCAGAGGCCCTTATCCGTTCTAAACTTAACCGTCAAAGGACGCATATGGGAATTGTACGGATTTGATGGGCGGCGATCCAAGAGATGGTGGCGGTGTGCTACGGTACGGGCTCCGCCCTTGCTGCCGGCGCCGGCACCGTCGCTGGGTGGTCGGAGATGATGGTGGCTGGTGGTGGTTGTCTCGCGAAGAAAAAAACCAAGAAATTTTTAAACGCTAAAATACCAAAAAAAAAGTTGTACTTACACATGTGTAAGTTAGTTACACATGTGTAAGTCTCGCCGGAGATGGTCGCCGTTGCGGAGGATCATGGTGGTAGTGGTGGTGGTGGTCGGAGATGGAAGGAAGAAGAAAGAAGGAGTGTGTAAGTTAAGTTACACATGTACTATAAAAAGTACATGTACTACAAATAACTTTCCATTATATATATGTGTGATAACTAATGAGATAAATTAGTAATACATTATGTTAAGATTCTATATTCGGACCGGTTCCTTTGGTTTATTAGGTCACCCCAAGGACCATATTTTTCAAAAAAGAAGGACCGTTAACTGACTGAAGTTATGGTATACACTACGGTACGTGGAGGTGAATATGCCGTAGTTTCGTGTACGTAGTTAAATTCACGTTGTGTTCTTGCAACCCTTGCGAAAGAGAGGGGAGTGGGGGATAAAAAAAAAAGTTATTTAATGTAAGACGTTAGTTTTAAAATAATGAGGAATGGGCTACTTGTGTCAAAGGAATGGAAGATTTTTTTTTTTTTAAATTTTTTACTAGCTACGAAAGATCCTATTCGATGTAGGTAGTTAATTTCAACAAGGGTTTTGTGCAAGGTAGTTAAATTGAAGGGGCGACATTCATGAGTAGAATTACCAAAGCTTTCTAGTTCCCTTGGGAGTTGGGACCATCTATGACAAATCGGCCAAATTTCTCATTTATATACCTCTTGGTGCTATACGCGAACTTTTTGATCACGAATGTGAATCTCGAGAAGTTCGTGTTCATCAACTACTATTTTTTTTTTTTTGTACTTCACAATAGCCAACAATTCCATATAGCTTCTTGTTACTCTAGGGAGATAATGTTTTTCCCAATGGCAAGATTGGAGCAATAAGGAGCAGCCTTATGTAGACGTATCCTTAGGAAAACTAGTCCTAATCAATGTCGCGTCAGCAAAAAACCATCCAAAACCTAATCATCTTCAGGAAAACTAGTCCTAATCATCCTAAAAGCCCATATTTGATATTTCCAATATTTAGGCAAGATGATTTTATTTTACATTTGTAATTTTACTAATTGTCTATTAAATAAAGGTTTTGATACAATAAATCGTGTGAGTGTTGTCAATATTGTATTACATTTTTGATTAATTGTGACTACAAAGTTTAGATGCTTAATAAAAAGTAATACATATTTTGCTTTTATTAGGACTGTTAATCATGATAAAATATTTTGTTTTTGATAAAAAAAAAACCATTTACAAAATATAATGAGTTAAAAAAACTGAATGTGTTAGAAATTTGAATGCATTGTATGTAGGTTTTTTAGGTAATATACCAAGTATTACAACATACAATCATTAATGTTTTTCTTTCAATATGCACATAAAGTGAAATTTTAAATTCGGAGTTAGTTTCTTAACTTGTAAGTTTGTTGGATTTTATGTATAAATTACTGGCGTATAAATGAGCCCCTAGCTTAACATAAGCTCTTAAGTTGTTCGCCTATAAAATTTTGATAGGGGCAAATTCCGGCTAATTCGCCCTTAACATCCAATAACTCAGGACCGTGGTCATCGTCATTCTATAGGTGAGAGAAAAACGCATTTGTCCAATATGGATTCTTAAATTTTTGTCACATGTGAGACTTAAAACACAATATCTCCTTATTATTGAAGTCATTAGAGATGTAGCTTATTTCAACCGCTTGGAACTCGGGTCATTGGTGGATTTGTACGAATGTCTAAAGGTTTGGTTTTGTATAGGAATCCACTTGATTTTGCGGCCAGAAAAGTAGAACTTCAATGGAAAAAACGGAAGTTCGTTGGAGAAGATGATGGAGTTTTAGCCGAAGAAAAAAGGTTTGGCCGAAGAAAATGGAATATGACCAGAAGCTGACATGGATGTTGAGGTGGAAGTCGAATGCTGAAGTGGATCGGAAGCTGATATGGAATTTTATTTTCAAAAATCAAATAAAGGTTGATAAAAAAAAAAAGAAGAAGAAGATACTCATCTTAAACGTTTTTGAAAGGTTAATTTATCCTCACCTTAGATGTTTCCTTATTTTAATTAGTACGTAGTATTCAAAAAAGTATGGTGTAGATAACTAGCTAGCTATTTGTGCACATACACTTCCATAATAAATCCGACATCCGCAGTCGTTTATTCGTATAATTACAACCAAAAAGTTGTTAGAACGATTGTAAACGACGAATATTATCTTAAAATCATAATGATACTACTAAGAATCTTGAAAACTTTTAATGAGGAACCCTAAAATGGTATCTAGACTATTCTCTAGTGGAGGGAGTTGACCTGTCTCTTTTGACTATCTTATGCACCAATGGCTCAATTTTGAATTATTGGCAAAAAGGTCTAGATCACGTGGAAATAACTAGTAATACGTAGTATTTAGTTATGGACATATCATGTGGTATGTGTTTATAAGTGTGAATATTGTGTAATCCGTTGAAATCCCACCGTTCATATCAATCATTTCCACCAAACTTGAACCACTAAACCAACATACAACATGAACTAGTCCTCTCGATGTGGGGGTACTTAATTTCTACAATCATTTCTTGGGTAATACCTTTATCGATCGAGTCAACGACTCAACGTATATGTCCTTGTGAACCCCTTCCGATTTGGAAAGGTCGGTTTGGATGTCACGTCGATAATCTCATTGGTGGAACGTTGATCAATTCGTTTGGAGGAGAAGACCATTTGCCATCTTTTAACGTTTGTCGATTTGATGGCTAGAACTTACTATGTATCCTGGTATACATGAACATGGTTCAAGGATACACACATGAACATTTGTGTTGAAGTGATTGTAGAGTATAAGGATAAGAGGACGTGTTGGTTTAGGAAAGTTCACATTAGTTTCGAATAACCACTTTTATTACTACTCTTTATAGGGTTTAAACTGACAATGAAAGCTAAATCAACTGGTTGGAGTCAGTCAATTCCGGTGTATCCTAGGTCACGGGTTCAACTCTTTAAAGTGACGCATTTTGGTGGTTTTTCCTATAAATCATTTGTAATGCTTAATAGTATCTCGAAGTACAAAGTGCATTTAGAAAATGTCCCATAACGTCGATTATGAGTATTTTGGCCCAAATAAGATCACATGGATGACCGGTTTGCAACATATACTGAAATCCTTTTAACAAAAATAGAAAGAAATTATGACATTAAGTTTGACCTATATAAAAAGCCCATGACATTATTTTAGACATAGAAAACTTATTGCATTCTGTAATTAAGGTGCAGAAAATTAAAAGGAAAGTAATATACCACCTTCATAATTGGGGTGTTGAATTGCGAGGACACACATATATTCTGTATTGTATGGTAAGAGTATTTTGGCCCAAATAAGATCACATGGCCGGGTGACCGGTTTGCAACATATACTGAAAACCTTTTGACAAATAAAAAAGAGATTATGACATTAAGTTTGACCTATATGAAAAGTCATGACATTATTTTGGAACAAAGAAAACTTATTGTATTATGTAAGGTGCATAAAATTAAATTGAAATTAGTAATACACCACCTTCATAATTGGGGTGTTGAAATTGCACAGACACACATAAATGTAGTTCCAACTTTGACGGAGTGTACTCGATCTGGCTTCTCGCATAATTAGTTCTATTCAAGGATGGTAAATTGTTAATGGATACTCGATTCGGTGGTTATATATCCGCCTCATCCGATCCATTTTTAATATATCTTCCAGATGTAAATGAATATGGATATAGATATGAACTAGATTTTGGACCCATGTCTAACACTGGACACGAGGTTTATGATATTATCAATATTAGATGTTCATACATTTAAGTCATAAAAGCTTATAATTTTGAAGATATACGGCTTTAAGTGTTATATTTTGCAAGTTGTAATACAATAATCATAGGTTCGTCAATGTCATTATTAGTCGAGACATGTTGATGGATTTTTTGTCGTAGTCATTCGACAAGACACATGCTATAATAATTACTCTATTATAGAATATTTTGAAACCAATTGTACTCATAATGTGATATTATTATGAAAGATAATTAAGATTTAAAAAATAAACATACTTGTGATCCCGTACTTGACATTCAAGTATATGTATTTGATTAGATCCGGGCCTATAACACGCATATGTTTATTTTCAATCACCTGTCATATGATAATTAGATAACAATTAGAATTTTTTTTATATTATTTGATAACAATTAGGACTATTGATTTGAATGACAACTGTAACTTTAAACATTAATACGCAATTTGGATTTAGTATTCAAGTAACCATTTGTTGTAAATCGTGTTTTGCTATGAGATTGTCCCATAGTCTATGATTCCTATTGTGTTTAAGATAATGATGTTGTATATCGTCATATGTTATTATGTTTGGAATATGTATCTAGAGTTCAAATGTGTTTATATTAAATATTAAACTAAATATTAATATTTATAGTTTATAAAAATCTAATCTAATATTTGTTAATAAGTCATTAGGTTTTGAAATATTTTTTCGTATGATATGGCGAATTTTTTTTAATTAATTAAATGATTGTAAAGTTTTAAAAAATTATCTCAAGTCGATGGCTAAAAATAAATATAAATTAAGTATTCAGGGTTAAAAAATGTAAATTATTGATGAAAAACAAAAAGTGTAAGTTAATGAGACTTTTTCTACAAATTAATATAAATACTAATATAATAATATATTTGGATAATAACTATTAGTATTTTTAATTTGTAGTTAATCTAAATGATGTCGTAAGCGAGAATCAATTTAATAAAATTGAGCGATTTAATTGGTTAATAAGTTATTAGTTCAACTGTCTTATAGTATATATTAAAAGTAAGATGATAAAACATAGTCATTAATAGATTATTCGTTTACCACCTGAAATTATACCTATTTAAAATACAAAAAAAATATAATCATTTACGATAAAAATCATCCTTCAAGTCTAGTCACATACAAATCACGAGTCATAAAATCATCCTTCGAGTTTAGTAATAGTTTAGCTACAGAAAATCTGAGAAGAATTATTTGTTTTTAACATCTTTTTTTTTTAAAGGCATCAAAAACATAGCAACGGATAAATGGCTAACACCTTCACACGGATTCGACGAAACCACATTGTGAAACCCCCTGATGACCACTGGGCTAACACCCTAATGACTTGGTTTTTAACATCTATATTCTTAGATTTTAATAGTTAATTAATTTCGGATCGAAGTAATTAATTGTTTGTTGTCATTTCAAGGAGAATTATTCAAATGCATCATGTAATTTGGAAGTCTATATCTAAGCATTAATCTTTATGATCGATTGATCGACATAGCATGACATGTGCTTCACTTTTCACCATTTTGCAATTTTAAAATAATTCTTTAAGTCGATCCGGTGAAAACGTAAGCTTTAGAAACGTCAAAAACACAATCACGATATGATTATGATTTTGATTGATTCTTATTATCGATCATAAAATTACAAATACATGTAAGTTTACGAATATATATTTGGTGGGAGGATTTTAGAGCTTTTAAAAATATTTATGTTGCGTTTAGTTACACAACTAGTTTTTAGACCCGTGTCCGACACTAGACACGAGATTTACAATATTATTAATATTAAAACTTCATACATTTAAGTCATAAAGGCTTATAATTTTGAGAAATACGATTTTTAAGTGTTATATTTTACAAGTTATAGTACAATAATAATAAATTGATCACTGTCATTAATAGCCTAAACATATTAATGTAAATGTATGTCGTGGTCATTCCACAAGTCACAAGTTTTATATAATAATTTCTCAATTATAGAATATTTTGAAACCAGATGTACTCATAATGTGGTATTATTATAAAAGATAATTAAGAATTAAAATATAAACATATTTTTGATCTTGTACTTGACATTCAAGTATATGTATTTAATCATGATGCGCGTCCATAACACGCATAGGTTTATTTTCAATAACTTGTTCTTTGATAATACGATAATAATTAGGATTGTCTTTATATTATTTGATAAAAATTAGGACTCTTGATTTGAGTGACAACTGTAACTTAAACATTAATGCAAAACTAATATATAAAAAAGGAAAAAATTATGTACCTTTTTTATTGAGAGATAAAATAAATATTGAATGGAGTTTATATTCATTTGGATTTAAGATTCAAGTAACCCTCTGTTGTAAATTATGTTTGGTTCTATGATCGTCTCATCTCATGTGATTCCTATGGTGTTTAGGATAATGAGGTTGTATATTGTTATCTGTTATTATGTTTGGGATATGTTTATAGAGTTCACATTGTATTTATATCTAATATTAAACTAAAAATTAATATTTATAATTATAAAAATCTAATCTAATATTTGTTAATAAGTCATCAGGTTTTTAAATGATTTTTTGTATAAAATATTTCATATGCTAAAATTTTTTTGATTTAATTAAATGATTGTAAATTTTAAAAAATTATTTCAAGTTGATGGTTAAAAATAAATATAAATTAAGTATTCATGGTTAAAGAGTGTAAATTATTGATGGAAAACAAAAAAACTGTAAACTAATGAGACTTTTTCTACAAATCAATATAAATATTAATATAATAATATATTTGAATAATGATTATTAAGATAGTAACAGATAAATGGCTAACACCCTCACGCAAATTTGACGAAACCACATTGTGCAAACCCCCTGATGACCACTGGGCTAACACCCTAATGGCTCGGTTTTTAACATCTATATTCTTAGATTTTAATAGTTAATTAATTTCGGATCGAAGTAATTAATTATTTGTTGTCATTTCAAGGAGAATTATTCAAATGCATCATGTAATTTGGAAGTCTGTATCTAAGCATTAATCTTTATGATCGATTGATCGACATAGCATGACATGTGCTTCACTTTTCACCATTTTGCAATTTTAAAATAATTCTTTAAGTCGATCCGGTGAAAACGTAAGCTTTAGAAACGTCAAAAACACAATCACGATATGATTATGATTTTGATTGATTCTTATTATCGATCATAAAATTACAAATACATGTAAGTCTACGAATATATATTTGGTGGGAGGTTTTTAAAGCTTTTAAAAATATTTATGTTGCGATTAGTTACACAAATTTTTTCTTATATTATTATTTTTAAAATCTCAAGAAAATGAAAGAAATATCTTTATCTATTAAAGAACCCTTTAAAAACAATTTTGAAAATATGTCACTACAACAAATATGTATAGAATATCTGGCAGCAAGCTTTTAAGAGCTTCAAGTTTCAAACTTTTAAGAAAAAGCTCTTATTTATTAAAAAGTTGTGTTTAATAAAAAGAGCTTCAAACTTTTAAATTGTTACAAAAAGCTACATGTTTAAACGCTACTCATGCTAGTGTTAAAGACTAGCTACAAGCTTTTGGTGTGTTAAGTACTTAAGTGACCTTCGAATGTTTCAGATTCTTCCACTTCATGCTATTTTTTTTCCCCGTTTCATGCTATACTTAGATGGACCTTTTATATATCCAATCCAATATAAACATAAATGAGAGGCTGCTTATGGCCTGTGTCTTCTAAAAGTTCTAAAAAAAAAACGTTATCTAGTTTTTAAGGTATTATTTTTTATGAAGTTAAGGCTTTATGTATTTTATATAAGTAAGAAACACATTGAGTTTTTATTTTATATAACTATTTGAGCAAAAACTTTAAATATGATATGTATGTATGTATTTAATGTTTATTATTAAATATTTATTAATGTCTATTTTGATAATTTTACACATTTTATTAAAAGCTACAACTATTATACCAAACATCAAAATACATCTAACAGCTTACAGTTACAGCTACTAGCTCTTAGCTACCAGTCTCTAGCTACCAGCCACCAGCTAGTTTTGCCAAACATACCCGTAATTTCCTCACACTTGTTTTCCTATAATTTAAAAAAGTGTGAAAAATTTTGTTAATTTAATCACATTTAAAAGTGTGTGGAAATAGTTTTACATTTAAAACTGTGAAATTTTTTTAAAAATCACAATATCTACACACTTATAAATGTGAAAAATAAAACTTCACACTTTCAAGTGTGTAAAGTGATATCAATTGTTCACACTCAAGAGTGTGGAAGTTAATTTGTAACACATGATTGTTAAGAAATCATGTGTTACAAATTAACGTTCACACTTTTAAGTGTGAAAATACTTTTTGTTCACACTTTTAAGTGTTAACATTTTGTTTACACATTTATAGGTGTGAAAAACTTATAACTTAAAAAATTTATTCACATTTTTAAATGTAACTTTTTTTCTACACACTTTTTATATGTGATTAAATTCATAATTTTTTCCATACTTTTTATAACCAAATGTGAATAAATAAACTTTTTTTTAGTGAGTTTAGAATGGAAAATAGTTGAAAACGCTAAAATTGACTATTCATCAGCCAATGAGATCAATGTTTGTCTCAATTTAATCATCTTCAATTGTTCTTTTTGAAACTTCTATAGCTTTTTACTCCATTAAACATGAAACTCGTATTTTATATGAAAATGGTGAAAAGCAAAATATATGTCACGTCTTAAGATACATTAATTGATATAATTAATGGAAGTTAATGTTTCACAAAAGATTATCTGGTGGTGAACCATAGGCGCCCGAATACCATAAAGGCATTAAAGTTCATAGAATACTTTGATATCATCATATGTTGTTTTTTTAAACCTAATGCAATATAGAAAATGAAAGTCGTTTATAAATTTAAATCACATAAAAACTTTCATGATAGTTTTTTTGTCGAGAGGTTTAATTAAATTCCAGATCTATGTATGGAAGCTTTTTAGCAGGGACAAGATTAACATAACGTATATTAGACATTCAGTCATTCGTGAGCAATTTAAAACTCTCCAATCTCCATCTAATAGTGATTAGTGAGTGTGAGTCTCGGGCACCATATATGAACGACTAATGCAATGTATACACAACATGATGGGGCAAATTAACCTTTTCAAACTCCCAAGATGACACATAAGACCTAAGATATGGCGCCTAATTAAAGACTCAACAACTAAATGCGACATATAAGGCTATGAGCAGTGAGGGATTCTTAGAACCCCCTTTTTTTGCTATCTAAATGACATGTGGAGTTCCTTTTTTGATGGGGGTTTCTCTTAGAGTGAGAGGTCCCCATAACCCCCTAATTATATATATATATATATATACACTAAGTTTTTTACCTCATGCGATGCGCAGATTACTATAATTTATTGTTCAATTAGTGCTAATTTAAATCCTTTGATGTGGACATACGCAATAATTAATATGTTGTTTAATTAATTCAATACATTTATTTCTTAATTATTTTGTAAACACATGAATATAAACAAAACAATGATAAATTTGGATATAATAAATATAGCATTATCAAAATGCTTTTAAAGATATATATGTAAGAAAGAAATAATGTATACACATGAATTCATTCAAGAATATTTGAATAAAAAGGGGGGGGGGGGAAATAACACTCTAAAATACACATAAGCTAATAATAAAAGCAAATAAGTAAAGCTACATATATTTAAGAGAACTTTCTTCAAAAATAAAAATATCCACAAACATTTTTGTAACAAAAACACATTTAGATATCAACGAAAAACCTATTTACACCAATTAATACATAACATCATTTACATTCTTTAATATTTGTACTGAAAAAAAAAAGAGTATGTACCTATGATCTTTGAAGTTAACTATGATGTGAGAAGTCATCTACTCATCTTACGTACAACTTATCAACCATCCCCATAAAAACCTCCAAAGTAATTCTATATAAATTTAAAATAGTGAACCATCTTTTTTTGATGGCCATGTATCAAATTTTCATGAAAAACTTTGGTAAACACGTTATTAGAGAAAAGAATGATCAACAAAGCTTCCAATCTTTAAAGACTGGTCCACTTCCGTAGAACAACCACCACATGACACAACAACCTTAAGAACACCACCAAGCATCAATATGAATTTGTAAGTTATTCATCTTATAAAATACTATATTGTAAGCCTTCTACAGATCATGATAAGATAAAATAAAGAATGGCTTAATGTCATATACCCATGTGGAATGATATGAAAATAAGGTTGTTGGTATACACATCACCTAGCAAAAAATCTCAAATTATAAGAAGACTATTCGTTGTAATTTAAATCTTTTGTGAGATGAAACTTAAACCCAGTCTAATATGCCGTTTCAAAACCTGAAATCTGCTCCCGAACAAAATAACAAATAATACTAATGTCCTAATCAATTAAGAAAGATAAAAATAACAACATATTATAAAAGACATGAAAACTAACAAAGTAAACCATGTACCTTGCATATTGAAAGTGAAGAGGAAGAATATTACTAAAATAGATGAAAACCTATTTAAGAATTTTTTTTATTTATCAAGTTGCATAGAAGTTGCATATAAACTTTTGTCGTTGGAATTTGATTTGGTTTATAAAGAATATATAAAATAAAAATAAACATTATATTTGCCAAAAATAATGTCTCATTTTAGGAAAAAATCAAAGGAAAAGATTAATTTCATTAACTTTTTGTCACGTAAGTAATTTTAATTTTATTTTTTGGGTTTTTATATTGAAAAAGAATATAGAGTTGACACATAAATTAGAATCCTATGTGGCAATTTTATAAAATAGTTTTGAATTTTTAGAGGTTTTAGAATCGTTCGGATTCCTACTGTTTTAATAATTATATATATATATATATATATATATATATAGGGTCACTTTCCAGTACGAACAACTTTAGAATGCGAACAGTGCAAACTAGGGACAAAGTAGTAACTTTCTATTATTTCTCTTTCTTCTATCACCGTTTCAATAGAAACTTTAACCCCCAGATCTTTCAATTAAACATATCTTAAAAATCTGTGAATGTTAACTCTAATAAAATATATATTTAAACTCAGATTTGATCCTCTTTAATTTGATATCAATTTTGTTAACTTTTGATAAAGATTGAGATGGATGCACAAAAACACAAAGTTTCATTTATATAATCGTGCATCCATTAAAAAAGTTCTATACCTGAAAATATTAAGATAAATGCATCCATGGATGCAAAGAAATTACTAAAAGAAAGAAAAGTGCATCCAATAGTGAAAGAAAGTTACTGTCATACCATAGATGGATGCACAAACCGTACGAACAAAGGGAAAAAGAGCATCCATTTGTTGGGATGCTAAAAAAACAAATAATTTGTTTTGATATATAAACGGAATGGTCTTTGTTTAGCCAATAAAACGGATGATCAAAAAAATTGCATCCAAAATAAGGTTTGACCGTCTGAGCATCCATTTTTACTGGGATAAAGTGAGAGAGATTGTGAGGAAAGATATATTAGTCAATGGATGAGTAAAATAAGTTACCGATGTTGTGTTTGAGATCTGGCTAAACTCACCGCAAAAGATAGATGTTGGTAATTTAGAATATTTGTTGAAGCCATAGTTGTTGACTAGTAGATAGAGGATGAAGAAACATAGGGGAAAAAGAAACGTATCAGGACTTAAAACGTGAGAGAGAAAGAATGTCAACATAAATTTAATATTCCTATTTTATCCTTTTTCTCATTATTTAAAATAAAAAATCATTGAAAATTTAAAGGTCGTTGATCTTTAAATCTAAGGGCCCAAAACCGTTCTTACCAAGTTCGTATTTCTAAAATGGATGTATTTGAATGCTTACCTATATATATATATACATATATATATATGGGGACAATCAAATAAGAACAGTCTTATAATAAGAACGGTGAGAACACTTAAAAAACATCATTTTGATGCATTAAAAGTCCATAAAACTAACATAGTGTTTAACTAATTATCATTATTTAAGTGTATAACAACACATTGGTCTGTCAAAATCAAGAAAATCATGTTTTTTGTTTTGTGCATCCATCCTGGATGCATATTCTTCAAAGTGATGCATCCACCAAAAAACGTGATTTTTTCGATTTTGACGGATCAATGTGTTGTTAAACACTTAAATGATGATAATTAGTTCTGCACCATGTTAGTTTTATGGACTTTTAATGCATCAAAATGATGTTTTTTAAGTGTTCTCACCGTTCTTAATTGAAGACTATTCTCACCGGAGTGTTACCCTATATATATATATATATATATATATATATAAACAAAAGTGGAAACCAAGGACCAATAGGAATGCAAGAAAGAAGTTGTTGGGGGAGTATTGGTCAAAGCTTCATGGGTGTCCAAAAAGAAACAAGAGAAACAATTTTTTGAGGTGGAACGCCCTTGGGGGCGGTGTGTTGGGCGTTCTCCATGCGTTTCTGGGGCGTTCCATGCGCTTTTTGGGCGTGCCACAGGTAACAAACGTCTTATTCCATATGGCCTAAGCATCAAATGTTGCGCATTCTCTAAAAAAAAGGGTTTATTGTGGCGCATTTTCTTGAATGCGAGACATTCAAATCATATATTATTATTCTAGATTGAGGCGCTGTTCTTAGAGTAATAAATCATTTTTCTTATTTTTTTAATTAATTTTAGAATAAGTTTTATTATAATCCTTATATAAAATAAATTTTTTTTCTTCTTCGAGCCATTAAAATACCTAAATTATCCCATTTTTTATTCACTAATTTAAATATTTTCATTTAATTAATACCTATAATATCATTAATGAAATTATTTATAGCATACAACTCTCAACCCTTAAAGTAAATATTACCCTCATCTATATCAATCTTTTTACATTGATAATTACATCCCACCGCTGCCGCCACAAAACGAAATGAACCAAGTTATTTCCTTTTTTAAAATACTAATATTGTAAAAACGAAAATATATAGTTACTATTTTTTTGTTGCTTTTTTATTGTTGGAAAAACAAAAATTGAATAATACATCGTCATTATACCATTGTACATGCATCCTTAACTCACTAATCATATATTAACCACCAATAATGATATGAAAGTATTTACATAATGTAAATTTATAGAAAAAGTTATCAGGTCTAAGAAAATAATACATCTAATTATTTAAAAATTTTATGAAGTTAATGGTAAAATAAATGTAAACGTAACACCCAATGTCGTCTTATACATGATTTAGATCCTAATATTCACTAATATATGGTTGAAGTTGAGAGATGAAAAACCTTATTTAGATAGAGAAATTATTTCTAGGTTTTATCTAAACGAGACAAAGTACTCGTGCATTGTGACAGTGAGATGGTGGGGGTGATAGGTCATAGAGTATGATAGATAATAAGTAGTGATAAGTTATAGAGTGTGATAATCAAATGCCTTAGCCGTTTGAACTCCGCCCTCGAATTTAAAAATTCGTCAAAAGTATATCGAATAACATCTTTAATGAAAGAGCATGAAACTATAAGAACACCAATATAATTTTTATAATTTATCGATGTATAGTTTTTGAAATAAAAGATCTTGAATAAACTAAAGGAATAAAATGATTTATGAAGGATAATAAAAAATAAGTGGTTGAGATTTAAAGAAAGAGAAAAAAAAATGAATGGTTGAGATTTCCTTTAAGAGTATCATATGAATGTTGAATGTTGAAAAGTTAAAAGTTCAAAAATAGATTTGTTTTATAATACGAGAGTAATTACCCGCGCGTTGCGGTGGTGAGATGGTGGGGTGATAGGTCATAGAGTGTGATACGTCGTAGGAGGTGATAAATCATAGAGTGTGATAGTCAAATGCCTTAGCCGTACGGGCTCCACCCTTAGATTTAAAAATTCGTCAAAAGTATATCGAATGACATATCTAATGAAAGAACATGAAATTTTAAGGACATCCGTATAATTTTTATGATTTATCGATGTACAATTTTTAAGATAAAGAATTTTGAATGAATTGGAGAAATAAATGATTTATGCAGGGGAGAAAAAAAAAATGATTGTTTGAGATTTGAGGAGAGAGAAAAGGTAATATAATTAGTTTAGATAAATATATAATATATAGGAAACATTTTGGAAAAATAAATATTGAAACTTAAAATTTAGACATAAATAATTTGCTTTATAATATAGTATAAATATGATAGATAATAATATATATATATATATATATATATATATAAAATGAAGGGATTGAACTCGTGGCCTTTCCACCAGACCCAAAGATGTCTTACTAGATAAAATATATATTTCATGAATCATGAAAGCTAATGGTATTCGGTCTATGTTTTACTACCAGATTAAATATATATTTTACGAAGCATTAATTGACTAATGTATCTTACTATCTTAGGATGTGACATATATTTCTCTTTTCACCATTTTCCTATTATAAAATAGGGGTTATATGTTAAGTGGAGTAAAAAAATTTAGAAAGCTACAAAAGTTTCAAAAAGGAGAAAACACGAACAGAAGGAAATATCAAAGAAGAACTGAAGGATAGATGCATCATGCATGATTGATTTGAAATAAACATTGATCATATCATTGGTTTCGGATAGGATTCATCATCCTCAAGCCAACATCTGGAAAGCAATTACTATTAAACAATATTATCATATCCCCATCTTTTGTGCATTTTGAGAAGCTTAATTTGCATGCACTAATCGCAGGATGTTCAAAAGGCTAGCAGGATATATTATTATTCTTATCCTGATTTGCATTGTTTGAAACATTTATTTTAAAAACTACGAGAGCAAGTACCCGCGCGTTGCGACGGTGAAATGGTGGGGGTGATAGGTCATGGAGTGTGATAGCCAAATGCCTTAGTCATACGGGCTCCGCCCTTGGATTTAAAAATTCGTCGAAAGTATATCGAATGAGATCTCTAATTAAAGAACATGAAATTATAAGAACACCCATATAATTTTTATAAGTTATCAATGTACGGTTTTTGAGATAAAAGATTTTAAATGAATTGGAGGAATAAATGATTTATGGAGGAGAGAGAAAAAAAATGATTGGTTAAGATTTGAGAATAGAGAAGGAGTGGTAGGTAAGTATAGAATTAATATATGAGCATTTTGGGAAAGTAAATATTAAAACTTAAAATGTATAGATTATAGACTGTCGGTACACTACAACAAATATGCTAGTTTTTCACACATTTTTGTTCACGTTAAATTTTTTATCACAAAATTCACATTTAAAAATAATGTATATATTTTGTACTATTCTTACTTCTAAATATCGTTTTAAAACTTGAGAAATCACCAAAGTTTAAATCTTAGTAGAAATTTGTAATAACGGATTATTAGAGGATAGGAGAGGGGGGGGGGGGGGGGGGAGGGTCGAGATATTTGAGTTTCGTCTAATTACATGCGTAGTTCGAGCATCGTATACTGTCCAATTGAATATTACTGTGGTGTTTCGAATGCTAACTAATAACTACTAACTCGTTGTTTAAAAAAAAAAAAACTTACTTTAAATGACTAAGGTAAAATCTAGGACTTTCGAAAATATTTCAAACACTTAAATTCTTCTCCCCACTTCATATATGTGAAAAGTAATTCTCCAATCCAAACAAAAATCTTATAATATTATAATATAAATACTTTAACGATGAACCACCAACATGTATGTTTCATCCTACGTATATATTGTATGCAAAGGGGGCTCATCAAAGTTTCTACTTTCTGTTAAGGTATGACAATAATTAATATTTAGAAAAATAATTAATTATTTAATTGATCCCCTAATAATCTTCCTAATTATAAAATAATGACACATGTAAATTTAATTGATGAAATGATGATAGAGAATAAATGCATTACACATGTCATATTTTAAATAAATTAGAAAAAAAATTATTAAATTAAAGTTTAATTAAAAAAATAGAAAATGCTAAATGAAACTTAATGTGCATAAAAAAGTTTTACCTTTTCATATCAAAGTCAATCCTTAAGTTTTATGATAATTGTACAACTATTTAATGTACCTTAACGAAAGCCCTACGAGCTTCGTTTAGTAAAACCCTAAATAAATATATATCACTTACTAAATTTCTTGAGTAGCGAGAATTTTTCCTCAGAGGCACGGAAAGGGTCCAAGCCATAGGAAAGACAGCAACTTGAGTGCCCAAGAAGCAAGCTATAACAATGAGCGGCTGGAGCAGTATGGAGCCGATTCCGATCTTGTTGATGGGGTTAATCCAAATTGACCTTATATTTAATGAGAATGACTAATTTTTTTATATGTTAACTAAAAATCCTCCTAAAACTATATAAATGTGATAAGTGAATTCAACTAAATATTTTTCTTATTTTTTCTAATGTTACATCTTGATTTTTTACATGTTATTATCTTATGAATTAAGAGAAATTTTGAATATTGAGTAATCATTACCTTATATTTAATGTTTGTGTTGGGTCTAAAAAAGTCAAGCACATCAAAAGTATTTTTTATTGATGTATCATAAATGTGCATTATTGTTTTGTATAGTTAGCTATACAATATGTATATTGTTTTTAATTAATGGTATGAACATCATTTCCTAACCAAAAGATCACTAAGTGAGTTTTAAACCAGACTTACATATTAAACTCATTAATTCCCTTCAAGTTTTACACATGGTTTTAATTCTATAATTTAGCTAAAGTTGGTACAGTTAAATCATTCTAATGTGTCATTGGGGTTTTGGTCAGAGTATTTTATCTTAAGGGATTTTATATTAAAAGATCATGATTTCAAATTCTATCAAAAAGATTTAGAGTGCGGGCCTTTATAATGCTATGCGCATATTACCTATTCTAAACCTTGGAAAACAAACCCTTTAAAATGTTACCAGAATTCAAACTTTCAATAATTTCAAAGAGTGTTGTCAATTTTTTTTATTTTTAAAAGAAAAGTATCATTATAATACATGAGATTTTTTAACTAGTTACTTAGGGCATCATAAAAAAATAGTAGTTATTGTATTAAATTAATGAATACTAAATATATTTTTTGATTATTTTGAAATGGTTATGTTCATCAAATGCACACTAACTAGTTTCCCGATAGCAAATCCCATTTAAGTCGTAAAATTTGGGTGATTGTGTCCATCAACGGAAATGTTATTTTAGCTATATTTTAAATTATGAAAAAGTTTTTCAAACACAATTAAATTTTATATTTTTGTTTTTCAAACCACAAGGACTAATCTTACAACTAACTCTTCTTCATATATAATCTCTCTATATATAATTCTCTATCTCAAAGTGATGATGTGACATATCTCAGAGCTCGTCACGTCATCTTTTTCCTACGTGGCGTTTATATATTGATGGTCTTTTAAATGTTGCTACGTAAGCTGCCACATATGCATGTTATATTTATATCATATTTATTATTAAAAATAATTAAAAAAAGCTCAGGCGGGACTCAAACCCATGCGCCCAATTCATCAATCGACCTATGAATAAAAACCATATCTTCTAAATTAGTTTTTGTTAATTAATTCATGTCCCAAAAGTAATAAAGCTTGCTACATACCTTAATTAGTTTACATAAAAAAGAATATATTTTAATATTAAGATAGTAATAAAGTTTGCTATCTTACCAAATTCTTTCTGCACAAGTTTGTATCTGGATTGAAATTGGTAAAATAGTATCACTCTTCTTTTTCTTACATGACGTTCATACGTTAATTATCAACCAGAACTTGACAAATCATCGTCCAGTCAACATCCACATAGTTTTTATTCACAATAATATTTATTATAAATTTATGAGAAAAGTGATTTTATGGCTGTTATGTATCTAAGTTTGGGTATATAATCTCTCACATACGAACTTGTTAAAACTTATTTTATAATAAATAAGTGATTCTATATTTATCTCTTTTTTTATAATTGTTCAATACGTGAACAATTATGAATTATGAAATATATATTTTATTTAATTTTATTATATAAGTTTATGTTTAATTTTATAATCAGATTTATTCTCCGTATATCAACAAGGATTGGATATAAAAAATTCATTAATATTACAAGTATCATTCAATTTTTCTTAAAGAAAAACTAAAAGATCAGATAATGGATACCATTAGAAATAGATTGATGCTATTGAAATTTAAATAAGGTAACAAAAAAAAAAAAAGGTTTTCATTATGATCAAAATGAATGACAAATAAGGTAAGAGATACTATACATACATAATTACATATAACTAAGGTTGTGTTTGATATGCCTCAATGGATGACTTGGATTACGTTTGGTAATAATAAAAAAAGTATATCATCCAATTTTTAATAATTAGTAATCAAATTCAATGAATACATTTTTTTAACCGGGTCTGCCTAGAATGTCCACTTGTATTCCCTAATTACATCCTGCCTCTTAATACAACATTTTTTAGCAAAACATGTTACTATTTGTAAATTATTAAAATGATAGTTGTTGGGCTCTATTTATTATTATTTATGTAGTGGTCGTCTTTGTTACTGTTTAATTCAAGTTATTACATGATATCTCAAAAAGATTAATATCTAAAAGAAAAAGTTATTAATGTGTATGTGAACACATAAATGTGTGTAACCTCCCAAATAACTTTACTATATAAAAGAGTGAGATTGTTAAAGTTATTTTTTAAATGTATACAAAACATGTAATTTATAACGTATCCCCTTTTGACTTTTAAATTGTTAACCACTATGACTTTCAGTTGTTTTTGTTCAATAACGAGTCACTGCGAAAAATATTGTCTTAATTTAAGTTGAATTTATGTTTATATATACTCTATGTTTAGTTCTTTGAGGGTGGACATAGTACGTAAGGAGGTAAGGTGGTGATCGACAAGTGGCCGGTTGGAACACCACTCACCCTATAGGCACCTATGTGGTGGGTAGCAAAGTGGTGATGGTGGTGTCCGATTTCTTCCACACCCCCTCACAGCTCACCTTATTAATTTTTTTTTTTTTCTTTTTTTTTTTTCTTCTTTTAAGTGGGGAAAATGGGGAGAGGATCATAAAATACTCATTGTTGGTGTAGGGGATGGGTGAAAATGAAAGAAGTGAGGAGTTTATCCTGAGATTTTTTTCGGGTAATAATGTTTATTACTTTGTCATTTGTTAACAGTTTACTTTATTTTATAAAAACTTATGTTCGTTTTTTGATGACAGTTTTTTTATATTGAGTGTTTGTTGAATTATTTGTTAGAAATTTATGTTATTTCGTGCAACACACGGAGCAAAACTTAGTTAAATACTATTGGCCTAACTGGCTAACCACTTCTTAACAATCTAAAAATTTTAGTTAACCTAAAAATTAAATTTACATGTATCATAATTAAAATTATAAATCAAAAAATATGGAACTAAAAAACTTTTAATTATTAGTTATTAATAGTTGTAAAAAATTTTATAAACTTAAAATTTTTAAAAACTCATCACTAGAAAATTCTTTTTAACTTTTTCATAGAGGAATAAATCTTATTAAATAGTTAACTTAAATATAATTTTTTAACATTTTTTTAGCTTTTTATGATTATTTATTGTTAAATTACTAAAAACATATTTCCACTAAAAATTATAAAACTTATAGCTATTTCAATTTTATGATTAAATTCCAATTACCATAATAACTTATATCTACTTTCTAATAATATATCAGAGATTTTGTTTTTTTAAGGCAAATATCAAATTCTAGTGTGCTTTTTTTTTATATTTGTAAATTAAAATTTATAAGTTTTTTTTTTCATTTATTTAATAATTTATTTCATTTCAAAAAAAGTTGTTCACATTATGTGTATTTGACTCGATCATAGATAACTAAAATAGCATATATAACATTTATATTATTTGAACAAATTTGTTTTTTTTTTAATAAATATCAAATTCCTAACATACAATCTTTTATTTATTTAAGCTTATATAATAACAAAAGTTTATATAGAAATCAGTAATCTAACATAAAAGCATTTATTTTATTTTATTTATTTTTTTGAACGGCAAAATAAAAGTATTTATATAAGGTATATCTTTATTATTTAAATTTTAAAATGCACATAAATTTACTATTAAAGACCTAACGAGCAGATAATTGTATGTTACAATTTCTTGAAGTAAATAAAAAAAATATAAAGGTGTTAGTTGCAAGATTGGTCCCTGTGGTTTTTCAAACATGCACACTTGACGACTACCTTTAACGAATCCGTCAAATTTGGACCAATTTTATAAAAAATATCAAAATAGGGACCCAAATTGCAAAGATTCTCGAATAGGGAACCTTTTTCCTAAAACGTACAAACCAGAGGGACCAATCTTGCAATTAACTCAATATACTATATAAGTTAACTATATAAATAAAAAGTTTTACTAAATAAAATAGAAATTAATTAAGATAATAACTATAACAGACATATTGAGTATTTATTTATATATATATATATATATGACAGAGATCAAATGAGAATGTATCTTAAGGTGAAAAGTGAAAAAATGTTCAAATTTGATTTTTTTAGCATGTTTTTTTGAACTTTGTTTTCTATTTTTTTCACTTTTTTCATTCTTGCTTTAATGAACTAATTCCATATAAAAATTTTAAAATTTTTTTAAAAATATTTTTTTTTCAAAAGGCGTAGCCCATAAGCTATAGGCGAAGCCTCTCAGTTTATGGCGGAGCCATGATGGCTAAGAGCGAACCTCGTTAAGTAAATCATCCTATCACCGATCATCCCTATGACCTATCACTCCTACCAGCTACCCCAATATTAATATCCTTAAGGGCGAAACCCGTACCGTATCCTTACATGTATAACTCACTAACTCGGGTTAGAATTTTTTTTTTTTAAATTTTTTATAATTTTTTTTATGGATTGAGTTAATTAATGAAAGAATGAAAAAAGTGAAAAAATGAAGGGAAAAAAAAACAAAAAAACAAGCTAAAAAAAAAACGGACTTTCTCTCCCTTTTTTTTCTTAAGAACCTTCTATCTGCATCTCTACCCATATATATATTTATAATATATATATATATATATATATATATATAAGTTTAAGTAATTTAAAAACTCTTAGTAATTTTTATAAAACTGCGTAATATTTATTAGTATATGAAGAGTTTAAGGTTATAACTAGGCAAGTACACAGGTCGAAGTCTGGTCCAACCCGTGTAAACACGTACCCAACAAAGCAACAAAATCAATCCCATAACCTGGCCCGTTATCCTTTTGGCCGGGTCAGTGTGGGTCGGATTTAGGCGGGTTTGGTTTGGTTCTCGCATTTAAAGGGTTTTTTCTTCTTGACTTGTCAAAACCCTGACAACCCAACCCGGCCCGAAACCCGACGGAGCACCAAAATCAAACTCGTGACCAGTCTTGTTCCCCCTTCGGGCAGGGCAGGGCGGGTCGGTTCGGGTTGGGTTCATTTGGATCATGGCCAGATCGCAGATTTTGAGGTTATATGCTCATCCCTAGTTTTAACTTAGCAACGTACTTATGTTTTTCCTCGTTGTTCTGAAATGAACTCAAACATGTGACATAGTGATATATGTAACGTATCTTCAAGTTTATTACAATACCTACATACATTTTTTGAATTTTCCTAAGAAAATGTTTAATATTTAAGAAAACCAATTAATAGAACTTTAAAGATCAAAATTACTTTATATTGGATAAAGAGATATTAATGATTAATCAAACATGCAAATACTATGCTATGGATCTGGATCATATCAACAACACATAATATGTCCCCATATTCCACAAGAGACATAGTGCGAAGTGGAGGATATTCTCTTCTAATCCGGATACAATACCCTCATATATATTTCAACATCATTTACATAATGCAAGAAAGTCTTCTCGTTTTCATTAGTTATTAAGTAACTAAATACATAACTAATATTTGTATTTGTATGTATAAAGTAATGATAATTAATGATTATTTTCGTCCATTAACTTAAAAAACACTCATAAAATTTGACATATTGACTTAATGTATTAATTTTTAATTATTAAGTTTATTAATTCAAAATAATAATAAACTGAGCCTTAATGGCTTTATATCATATCATACGAGTATATGAATGAATTATATACATACACATAACATCTATAATTTTCTGTAAAATATTTGCACCATTATCATAATTATGAAACTAAATAAATGGATTTATCTATGCTAGTAATTTTAATCTAAAAACAGAGATAAAATCTGTGTTATCCTAAAAAAAATAAAAATTTATAAACTAAGTTATAGAAAATTCTCTACTATATGTAAACAACAACAACAATAACTGTACCCAATCCCATATGTCAATTGTGTTAATAATTCAACCGTAATAAATTTTACACATCAAAGTCTGTTTTTCTATTCATTTATGGTTATTAACTTAAATCGATCCGCGGATGTTTTCGTAGTTTTATTTTATCAGTCTAACCTGTTTAGTTAGACGGTAAACGAAATTTATAAATACCCTATACCACATAGATTGTTTACGTGAAACAAATATCATATATGTCTGCTAATGAAGGCAAATCTTCTGCAAGCCCCAACGAGTAACGATCAACATACCGACTTCAGATAACGTAAAAGATATTAGAGTAGATTGGAATAAGATAAATCATGGCAAGTTTGATAAGTATTCAAAAATGTTTGGCTCATTTCTGCAATAGTTGTCACTTGTCTAAAAAAAGGGGGGAAAAAAACGTGGACGGCAGGATTCGAACCTGCGCGGGCAGAGCCCACATGATTTCTAGTCATGCCCGATAACCACTCCGGCACGTCCACTATTTTGATTACAGTCTTTTCACTGATATTTATAATTCATTAGAAATCAGGATTCTTTTTATGTCTCTGCTTATTTCGAGGTAAAAAGTTATTATATTGATAACCTACAGTCTGTAGTCGGGGTCAAGATTGAAAGTATCAAATATATTCATTCCAACATTGATTAACTTTTTTATAAAAATTTATAATTTAAATGCATCAACTTTGTTTTAACCAAAATATTGTTAACCATTTTTATAATTCAATGGAGCTCAACTATCATTAGTTTATAGAAAAACTCTCAGGTGTAGAATAGAGGCTTGTTTTAGGGTTGTTTCATCAACCTCAACTTTCATTGAATTCACTCATGCAAGTGTTTCATATGTCTCTGGTCTATGTCTCAACTATCATCAGTTTTTTGAGTGTTCTTATTTCTTAATAGGCTGATGCACACCAACCATTTGGCAAAATGCCTGAACAAAAAATTAAAAAAAAATTATATAAGAAAATCCTGAAAATTTGCATAAACAGTGTGATACATACATTCTTATGCTTATAAAAAATATATGATACATTATTGGCCCCTCGAATATAACTAGAGAGTTTACCCAAGAGACGATTAGCTGAGTAGTCATAGACCACATTACCACAAGCATTTCCCCTTAAATCATATGGTCAACAGATAAAATTTGCGTTAAACCTCCTTGTTTATATTACAAAATTAGTCACATCATTCTAATAATTTGGTTTTATTTCCCATCATATTCATAATTATTTGTTTTAGTTCAAGCAAATTAAAGAAAAGACACGACAAGTGTTTGTGTGTTGGCCCAACTTGACCCATCTTAAAAGTAACTGTTTTGACCCGAACTTAGTTTGACCACGTTAAACAACCCGTTCGACCCGCTTGTATTGCCACGTTTAGGCTGTGCTGTAAAACTTACATACTTTCTATTGACAAAGTAACAACATTGACTTTTATACATACAGCCTTTCTGGAGACTGTGGAATGCTGCAGGAAGTGATGGTTGTGGAGTTATGTGAATATTTGTTAGCAGAGAATGATTTTTTTTGAAATAGTGATTTATGGAGGGACAAGTTACTTGCATTCTTGAGTTTACAAAAATAAAAACTATACTGAAGAAACAAGTTCATGTAAGAAAGGAGTATGTGAAGAGACAGTATCAATTGGGAGTATATATAATGAAATATTTGTTGTTTGGAAAACCCAATTGTCGACTAAAAGCATGAGTTGCAACTTGTTTCATTTCATATATCTTTGAGTTACAAGTTACTTGCATTCTTGAGTTTACAAAAATAAAAACTAACGAAGACCTGCAGGTTTTTTTTGGAATATGATTACACATGTTTGGTAAGATGTCCTGATTAATGCAATTTCTTTAATTGGCAGTTCCAGGATATTTTTGAAAATGGAAGGGATACTTTACACTACTCTAGTAGTCTAGTGTACCTGATTTAAATCAGTTGGTAAAAGAGAATATGCTATTGCTAGCATCTTGGATATAATTTATCAATTTTCCCCCCGTGGAAGATGGTGTTGTACTGTTGTCAGGCTTAAGATCTGAAATGGGTCTTTGTTTCAGGAAGGAAGGCTTACATGTCGCACTTGGACAAAATGTACAAGCAAAATGATGTTTCTTGGTTCATCCAGTTGAGCTTTTCAAGGTATATATAACGTACACCATAACTTTTATGGTTAACATTTCAGAACATTTCAACCATCAGTCATTTGGGGTTTCAAGGTTACATTAAAATGAAATATTTCAACTTTTAAGGTAGCTTCAGTACTTATTTGTTTGTATGTCATTTTATAAGGATGGAAAAAATGGAGGGTCTGGCTATGGCCAACGCAAGTAAATTTTAAGTTCGAGACAAATTGCTAATGCTTTTTTGAGTTTGAATAATAAGTGATTTGATTGTATTTATATTCTAAATTCAAGCATATATGACATTATTGGTGACATTGAGTAGTAAATGGACTTTTTATAGCTGAAGTGTTATATATCTTTATGTATGTTACGGCATCAAAATTTCTTTAACAGTTTTTCACAGGCGCATCTAAACGAAAATTTAGTGATGGCGAGCCTCTCACAAGCTATCATGTCCAACTTGGCAAGCTTTCAATGATATCCAAGAGACTTGTGAACCACAACCAAAATCTTACAATCCAAACTTATTGAGCTTTATGCGACTATTGTCGTTTAATAGATAGTTTGTATCACTGTTAGAATATAATTCATAAAATTGTCAATGTTGAAAGTTTGTGTATAAATAAGAATTCAGTTTGTTTATAATGTTTTGTACATTGTTTTTTAATTCTGTATGAACATGTCATTTCATAGTCTTACAGGATGACTGATGACATATTGATGACAAATGGGTTGTGAAAATGGAGGCAAATATCTCACACTTAAAAAGGGTGAACAATTAAGTCAAAAATTTCATACTTTAAAGTGTGAAGAATTATGATTACCGACGGGCTTTTTCACTGGCCTTTCACCTTCATTGCCATAATAGTTCACCGATGTAATCACCTTCCTTAACCTATGATATTCACCTACTGTTAAGAATAGTCTAAGTGTGAATATATGTATTAAAGAAATGTGAATAATCAACCATTTTCTTGTGATGTTTCAATAATTATATACTTATTTCGTTAAATAGAATACCAATTGAGTTTTTTTTTTTTGAACGTTCAGCTTTTATTAAGAATACCAATTGAGTTATTAATTGTTCTTGGAGATTGGTTTGGCCCCTCTGGGAAGGTTATAGTTATTCCACATGTTTTGCTATTATTGTCATAAAAGCATTAAATTACGAAGGCATTTCTTTATCTTTTATCTTTAGTCCGTTATAAAAGAAATATTTTTTTAAAAATTATTTTAGGTAATTCTATCTTTAAATTATCAGAATTACTTTTAACTTTTTACATTTTGTCTTTAATTATTTATAATTAACACTTTAAACCTTAATTTTAATAATTAACATTTTAAGCTCTTATCTTATAAAAATTTCTATTATCACAATTATATCAACTTACACCACTTGACACCGCCACCACCACCAATAATACTATTACTGTAGATGCAATTTCTGAGCACCTATTATTGTCCGTCGCAATGCAATTCTATGAGCTGATTATGAAGAAGAAAAGATGTCTTCAAGGTCGTGATGACGTCATCACGAGGCAGCAGGTCATGATGACGTCATCATCACCTCATGATGACGTCAGCATGAAGTTGCTAGTTCGTGTGAAGGAGCTTAAAGCCCACGAACGAGATTGAAGCCCGGCCCGTTTCTATTGCCTATATATACTAGAATTAGGTGACAATTGTAGGTTAACGATCTTAGTTGCAACAGATATCGTTCATAGCGCACGAGGTAGAGATCTATACCTCGTGCCAGTTAGATGTATACTGATTTGGTGTAATATCCATATGATTAATGATATTCACGAGTTTTACATTTGTTCTTATCTCTTATTCTTCATGTAATTCGTGTTTATATGTCCATTAATTATACATAAACCTCAAAGTCGATTATGAATGGATTCCGCACTTTGATAGTCGAATTGGTCACGATTTGAACGATCCGACGTGTTTCAACATGGTATCAGTGCAGGGAAGACGTTTTCAGTCTTCAATCGTGATCTGTATTGAGGATTTTCTGCAGATTCGTGTGCAAATTCGTGAAGATGAAGAAATTCGTGTAACTTCATGCTTACGTCAGAACGAAGAGGATTTAGCCTCGTGCTTACGTCAGCACGAAGTGGCTAGTATTCGCATGATATTTTCTTTGACTTCGTGCTTACGTCAGCACGAAGTGGATCAAGTTCACGAGGACGTCACCACGAGTTCATGGACAAGATATCACGAATTCTGATTAAGTTCGTGTATATGTCATCACGAAGAGGACTTTCCCTCGTGCTGACGTCACCACGAAGATAATCACATTTTTATGATCAAGTTCGTGTATACGTCATCACGAAGAGGACTTTCCCTCGTGCTGACATCACACGAAGATAATCACATAATTCATATCAAGTTCGTGCTTACGTCATGCCTTAGTATTCCTTACTTCGCGCTGACATCATGTTGAAGATGATATGTTGATCTGAAGCAAGTTCGCGCTTATGCCATCACGTAGAGGTTTGTCCCACGTGCTTGCATTAACACAAAGATGTCTACTTCCTTGTTTGAAGATAACAAGAAACAGATCGAGTAAAGAGGTTCCAAGTTGTGTGCATCCATATTCAAATAAGCACACAAAACAAGGTAGTAGAAAAACATAAAAAAAAAGAGTTTTTTGGCGGGAAAAATAATTTTTGCCCATGGTCTTAAAATGGCATGATTCATGGAGATTTGAAGTTTGGTAGCGGTTGAAAAATTTTCGGTCCGTTTTTGTGCGTTTTTGGCACGTTTTGGATGAAAATTTTCGGCAATTATCAAAATTTTCCCACAGTCTTATTAATAAAAATTTACGTGAATACCAATGTTTCACGTAAATGTGTTTTTTCATGAAAATTTGAAGGGAAAACGGGTATACCCTGTTTGGCGAAGAGCTTTAAACGTCGTGAGCTCTAAGCATTTTTGAAGAACCTCAAGAATGAGAGATACAGTAACCTATGATAGGCTGATTTTCAGAGTATTTGCAGAGAAAAGGGGGGAATAAAAATTTCAAGGTTGTTCTTCGGTGGAATAAAAATTTCAAGGTTGTTCTTCGATGAGATTTCTTCGGTTTTCTCAGCAAAACTCTGCAGGTTGTAGAATTTACGCAGAAATAAGGGGGAACATAACGATTCTTTCGGATTTCTCAGAATAATTCTGCAATTACTCGAGTTATATTAGCAGCAAGGGTGTTACTCAAAGTGTTACTCAGCTCAGATTAGTGATCAAAGAGTTATTCTGTTCGGCTTAACAAATTGATAGTGTCATTTTTAAAATACTCGAGTAATGAAGATCATAGTGTTTTCAGTCTTGATTAACACTGTTCAATAAATGATCTTCTATATAGCAGTTATGGAAGCTTTTGTCGAAGTATTGGAGCAATGAAGATACGGGACATAGCTGAAACTTTGTTGAAGTATTGAAATGATGAAGCTGGTTATTTGTTGTTTGAGTATTTGAAGATTGAACCTATCTATATTCCATGATGTAAGGATAATAATCAGGCGATATATAAGTTTCATTGCGAGATTAAGGTCTTTATGTGTTTGGCGGTTTATATAACTGAAGGGGAGATCCGTTAAGAAAGACTTCAGGTGATTAGTAGAGTTGTGGAGATACAAAACGGAGTTTGATGCTGCTATAGTTGAGACAGGGTCTATGGTATTACATTTTTGTGATGCAGGTTGTAGAGTTTCTTATCTTTGTGATAGCTGGTTGATTGATTGGTTGTCATAGATGTGTTAGGCTAGCAGTTTGAAGATCAGGATGCAATGTTAGAAGATCGAGTTTCAACAAGAAGACTCGATGTCATCAGCTAAGGGGGAGCCAGTGGATTTAGGTTTTTCGGTAGCTATTGATTATCGGAGTTCATCTAGAATTGATTGCAACGGAAAAGGGGGAGTCTGTAGATGCAATTTCTAAGCACCTTTTATTGTCCGTCGCAATGCAATTCTATGGGCTGATTATGAAGAAGAAAAGATGTCTTCAAGGTCGTGATGACGTCATCACGAGGCAGCAGGTCATGATGACGTCATCATCACCTCGTGATGACGTCAGCACGAAGTTGCTAGTTCGTGTGAAGGAGCTTAAAGCCCACGAACGAGATTGAAGCCCAGCCCGTTTCTACAGCCTATATATATACTAGAATTAGGTGACAATTGTAGGTTAACGATCTTAGTTGCAACAGATTTCGTTCATAGCGCATGAGGTAGAGATCTATACCTCGTGCCAGTCAGATGTATACTGATTTGGTGTAATATCCATATGATTAATGATATTCACGAGTTTTACATCTGTTCTTATCTCTTATTATTCATGTAATTCGTGTTTATATGTCCATTAATTATACAGAAACCTCAAAGTCGATTATGAATGGATTCCGCACTTTCATAGTCGAATTGGTCACGATTTGAACGATCCGACTTTACTTAAAGTTTTGCCAATTAATTTAGTTCATATATATCATCATCAGAAATTAAGGAATGAGAAATTGCTTAGCCGATTTTAACGTTATTATGTTACAAATTCTTCTTGGTAATTAACTTTTTATGATTTACGTAATTTTTAAGGGCCGGGTTATGTAACCTTAAATCTGTAGTATGAACGGGCTGGGTTCTCTTTTTATGTGTTAATTCATTTGCCTCTCAGGTTAAGAGTTCGATCCGTACTATTGATGGAGATCCGGGTGTACGTGTTAGATTAATGTGAATTAACTTTTTTTAATTATATATGTTATGTTTATTTTATAGGATTTTAACAGATCTAATCTCTCACTATGGAAAGATGTAGTGATGGACACAACTATTTCAGATGATTTGGAGTTGTCATATCAACCGGCTGATGGAGAAAACAGTGATTGGACTGACTAACAGAAGGACTTGTTTCGACAAGTACATTGTTGATGAACTACTACGACATGATGAGAAGACTACTGCTCGATCCAATACGTCTTACACTCGTTGGGTTAAAAGAGTGAATGAAGCTGCACAAGAATTCGACCACATAAAAATCTTGTACACGAAGCATGAGGAAATAATGAAGGAAAAAGGGGGGTGGTCGTCGCAAAGTCGTTCACTCTATTTCTCAGCCCGTAAGCTCGTTAAGAAGATGAAGAAGACGGCCTTTCGTCTCTTTGCTCTTACAGGGGTGGAGGGTGGTGTTATCGCACAATATTTGGTCGACCATTTATATGGACCAAAAGACACCCATAATATATGGAAGCTACCCGTATCACTATATATATTAAACTGCATTGATCGTATTATTACGTGAGAATATTGTATATAATACGTCTGCAAAAACATACATATTTGCTTCCTTAATAATATTTGTAGGCTTCGACCTACTAGATATGTCATTCGTTTATGTTTTGTGTCGACGTCTTAGGACCGACTTGGGTATCTTTGATACTGCAACACTTTTTATGGATAGTTATGAGATATTTTTTTATTTACTTTTGGATGCTTAGTTTAATTACTTGAATGTTTTGGTTGAATTTCATTATTCTTTAACATTGTTTGTCTCATATTTTCGTAATTTGCTTACATCAATCAATTTTGCGAGGATTAGGTCCTATGCATCTAGAGTGATCAAATAGTTAAAACGTTGATTCGTTACCATGATTTAGAGATCCATGTACATCCTTTATAGCGATATCAATAACGAGTACTAACATTTTAAGAAAATTTTGCATTAACCGAAAACGAGTGTCAAAGGTACACATGGAAATTCCAGAAACTATATACTCGTATACAAAGTACCTCGTACATGTAAGAGGATTATTGTATAAGGGTGGGTTATTTATAGTACAAGGGTTTGAAAAAAATACATATATAGGTTAATTTACATATGCTTGTTTCTTCCATCTCTAACCACCAACCACCATAATCATCTTCGACCACCACCATGATCCTCCGGCGACAGCGACCATATCCGGCGAGACTTACACATGTGTAAGTAACTTACTTACACATGTGTAAGTACAACTTTTTTAGCATTTTATAGTTTAAAATTTCTAGGTTTTTTCCTTTGTGAGACAACCACCACCAGCCATCATCATCTCCGATCACCTTAACCACGGCGCCGGCATCAAGGGCTTTGCCCGTACCGTAGCAAACCGTCACCCCTCCTCTCCTCTCCCTCAAGTTACTCTCTCACGATACCAACCTCGCCGGCCCGCCAGCTGTCGCCGGTCATTCTCACGACGATTCTGTCGCCGTCGCTGCGGTCATCACCGCCACTTCCGTTTCCTCTGATGAGATTCCGTCATTGCCTCCACTTCCTCTTTGATTCCCTCTCTGATTCGTCACGTGGCCAGGTTTTGAATTACTCTTTTTGTCTTCAATCTTAATTACACCTGCTTTTTTAATTAGGTTTATTGATTACAAATCATTTTTGTGATTAGTTTTACCGGATTGTGATTTAATCAATTTTATGCATCTTTTTTGTATTTAGATTTCACTGTGTGTGTGTGCAGTTAGGTTTACTAAATGTTGCTTTCGCATTAGCTATTGTTATGATATTTTCACATTTGATTGACCTATACACAGCTTGTCACCATATTGCACCCTGTTTTTATTTGGACTGGCTTATAACATGTGTGTAGAATCAGATATAATAATCAACTTTTAAGTTGGTGTTTGTTCATGTATCGGATAATATTGTCTAATGCATCTCTAGTTAGGTTTATATTGGCTTGATTGAAGCATTATGTTCTTTTGATCATCTCCTTAAAGTCATAAATATATAGAATACAATTTATTCTATTTAAGTGCCGAAACTTTTAATTTTAAATGTGTTTGTTTTAGTCTTTGTTTTATGTTTACAATACAGTAGAACCTCTATAAATTAATACTCGATAAATTAATAACCTCGATAAAACTAATAATTTGTCCAGTCCCAATTTGGGACCAGTACAAAATTGGACACCAATCAATAAAATAATAAGATAATAACTTTTTTGAAACCCCAAGGTAAAAATATTGCTCCCATCAAAACTATAAACTAATAATTCCTTAGATATTCTAAAATTTTAATATTGCTTAGTAAAAAATGAATCTATACTCACTTGTTTTTTTTTTTTTTTTAACTTTATGTCTATGTTGAATATATATATTTAAATTTCTACATTGCACTTAGTAGTTGAGACATTGTCGCAACAAAAAGTTGTGAGAAGTTGTTAGCCGCTTATAATTTTCTTTCCGAGTGATCGATTTCAAAAACTACTGTATCATACTCAACTTCATCATCAACTAGATTTTGAACAATATCCATCACAAATTCTTCAATGCTTTGAATCTCAAAACATTCATTATTTTCACCATGATAATCCCGCAACTCATTTACATCCGTTTTGTGCTAATAATACATACCCGTAATCAAGCTCTCAAGCTCACGAATGTCTTCTTCATAGTTTACATCGTTTAAATTACTTAAGCCGATTAAATTCATGGAACGAATTTTATCGTGTTGAAAGGAATTTGCTTTGGACTTTTGTGTCATTTAATGTGTGAATTTACTTTGGATATGAAAATTTTAAAAGTGATACATGAACCTCTTTAAATTTATAATTTATTAATTTATCGATATAATAATATCTCGATAATTTAATAAAATATCGCGGTACCAACATTATTAATTTATAGAGGTTTTACAGTAATAGACTTTAATGATGTACATGAACAGGGGATCAAGTCCTTATTTTTGCTTGAGGTGCAAAGATTGTTGCTCATTGAAAGTTTGTGTCCTTGGTTGTTGGACTTGTTGTAAGTTCTTTTTTTTCTTTTAATTTCTTAGTCGTAAAAAATGTAGGCTTGTATATCTAATACTTATATACAATGATAATGATTTATTTGCATTCAGGCTGCTGAAGGTAAGATTGAAACGTTGATGCTATGATTTTGGCTTCTAAGTGTGTTCACGATGTATGCATTAACTTGTTTTTACATGCTATACATCGATTCTTACTTTATAGTCCTTGTTTTCTCAAGATGATTGTTTACAGGGTTGGGGTGTTGCTGTTCTTGTGGGTGCTCCGCAAAGATGCCATCTTGAAGACTCCTCTTATGAAACTGAAAATCCGATCAAGTAAGTTCAATAAACACCCTTTGTAGCTTTGTCAAGATACAAACTGAAACCCGCCTTGTTACTTATTTAAACTGCATGATTTGGTGATGCAACAGGTCAAATTTCATGTTTTAAACTCCACTTCTTCTCAGTTCGAGCAGGTGGGGTTGGGTTCCCTCCTATTGGGGAGACCCACATCATTTAGTTTTATTTAAAACTTGTTTTCATGGTTTGTGTTTACCATGTGTAGGATACTTGGAAGACTTCAACATGGGCATGTATGCAGTTATCGAGTTTTGTTGAAACTGGTCATGTTGGACTGGTCATTCTTTTGTGTTGGTTACTAATGAAACCAAAGCTCTGAAAGCAACGTAGTTGATGGCAGGTAACTTATACTCTTATCCTTGCATCAATTGAAAAAGCACATAGTATTGTATGCCTGCTGTCTCAAATACCGACTAAATCAGTTACTACAACTTATAGAATGTGCGCTTACTGCAATTGTAGTTTGAGGGAAAGGACTCAGGTTCAACAACTTGTTTAGTATATAGTGGAAGAACCTCTTGAAGATGCAGAGAAGGCGAGAACTTTCAAGTAGGTTTTTCTGGACCATTTTTTTTTTCAAAAAGTATCTTCAGATGCTAGTATTGTATTAGTGGACAAGGTTCTACCTATTATATCTACTTAACTATCAGATAATGGGTATTATTATCTTCTAGGTTTCCTTTTATTGCTTGTGATTCAGATCTGTTTGGGTTGGTCTAGAGTAGAAGATCTAGCAGTGAGCAATGTCAAAATTGATTTAATTTAAGGGAGAACCAATCCTATCGAAAGGTATCAATTTAAGACTTGTTTCTAGTTGGCAGTTGTCTATCCTTTTTCTTTCTTGCTTCACATAAAATTTTTATCCCTGAAATCTTATCATTCCTGATTATATAGAATGATCAAGTTAACAGAAAGTCAACAAGATCTGTCTTCTTCTAAGCCAATAAAACCTTGTTGGGTTTGTT